>NC_090933.1:572707335-573011032 GCF_040938575.1 Ambystoma mexicanum | reverse complement strand
TGAGCTTGTATTCAGAATAGGAGAGCTCACAGAGTGACTTGATGTGTTCAGTACTATCTGTGACACCAGACCCCCAAGAGGAACCAAGGGTCGATGTGACGATAGGAAGCAAATCCTTTTCTTTTCTTGTAGACAATGGAGCAACTCGTTCTTGTATACAAGAGGGAAAATATCAATGAATGCTCAAGGGTTCTCTGGAGCAACGAGTCAAGTTCTTTTTACTGATAAATTACCAGTCTCTATAGGAGAATGTGACATGTCCGTCCTTTGTTACATTTACGACAGGCACTGGTTAATATTTTGAGACGAGATGTAATGATGAAACTTAACATGACGATTTCCTTTACCGATAAAGGAATAGTGTGCTCCACTCCATGAATACACTATTTAAACGTGGTAGAGTTTATACTGGCATTCACAGGGCAAGTGGCTCTGCAAGTCATTCCGGTAGAGCCAGAGATTTCTTTAAATGGAGTAAGCATTTGACTGACGTGGCTGCCTGGCTTGGTGGGAACGATTGTGAGCATACCTGATGAATTCCTGTTTAGATCACGATTACCTATGGAACGAGGGTGGACAGACTATTCCTATAGAGTTAGAAGCAGCCATAGTATGAAGGGCTCAAAGGAGTAGATGATGAGGGTAGGCCATGGAGAACAGTGATAGCTCTTGAGGAAGGGCACAGATTGACTGACATAACTGATGACGATATGTTCGGGGAAGATCGAAGTGATGATGAAGGAGTGTTCTTCTTGAGCATTACATATTGGATAAGGAAAGTGAAAATGGAAGTCCCACAGTGAATGGCGATAATGCGCTAACGACCGGCAGTCTTTCAAGAGGATCTTCAAAAGGTGTTGAGTACCTTATTGACCACAGGCTCTTATGACGTAGGTTTGTTGAACGGAATAGGGGAGGTTAATATAAAGCTTAAACCTGGAGCAATTTTACCTCAACAAAACAGTACCCTGTGTCTTGAGAAACTGATTAATGTATATTTCAGGCTATTTCGGTGCTAATTAATAAGAGGATTCTGGTGCAATCAGAATCATTGTGTAATACCGCAGTGTATCCGATTAAGAAATCTAATTTTGGGTCATGGAGATTTATCCAGGATATAAGACCTCTTAACCAGATTGTGGATGCTGAGTTTCCTTTAGTTCCTAATCCGGTGACAATATTGTGTAGTATCCCAGTGGAAGCTTGATATTTCACGGGGAACGATTTGAAAAATGGATTTGTATATGTACTGTTGAAAAAGTTAAATTGAACTAAAAACAACAATAAATAAATAAATACATAGATTTGGATAGACCCTATTGTAATGATGTCATGGGTAAAGCTGGAGACCAAGTTGTCTGAACTGAACTCTTCTTTTAAATACATTTCGATTTTTGTATACCTCACGGTCTGTTCTTTGCCCTGAACTGTGGGGTGGGATTGTATAAATTAGTGTATTAGATCAGTGTGTGGATTTGAGTGAACTACCAGCCAAACGTATACAAATATTCAACATCAATGGAGGCTTGTTATCCAAGATCTTAGGGCAATGACATAGCTGATGAACTATCCTTAAGATTTTGAGTAACATGGAATGTACACAGCGTTTACACAGGTATGAGTGATTCCATTGGTACTTGGAATTAGAAAGTCCTTTTTATATAGTCCCATAGAATGTACAGACAGTGTCAGTGATTTGGCATTTAAAATTTTAAGTGTGAATTGTGTTTTCGAAAAGATATTGGGCCTCATTACGAGTCCGGCGGTAGCTGTGCTGGAAAAACCGGCAGGCTGCCGCCAGACCCTTAATACCATTCCGCCTCTGTGATTGCCGTAATCACCAGGGCATTACTACCCTGTTGACCCGGTAATTCCGGAGGCGGAATTCTGTAAATCCCCATTCCCATGGAGTCCTATAGGACTCCATGGGGGTGAGGACCATGGAAACACTGGTTCCTTCTATGACAGAGCCAGTGTTTCCATGTCCGCCTGCATGCGGGAGGTGTTAATCCCGCCAGGTTAGACCTTGCGGGAGTGACTCCTCCCGCCTACAGGACTCTGAATCAGCTGGTCCGGAAACAACGGTGGCAGCGGGTTTTACAGCCACTGTTCTTTCCGAACTGGCAGGGTCATAATGACCCGCATTGTCTATGATAATTGAGTAGCTATTACATTATAGGAGGTGTGGGCGGTTTTGATGTAGCTATCAGCCATGCAGATATTTCTTGCATGGTCAGTGGCTGGGCCAGGATTCAGAAACTTAGAGATCAGAGAGGAGACAGATGACTGAAAGCAGGGCCCAGAAATTGGGTGCTAGAAGGCCCACTAGATGAGTACCTCCAAAAAGTGTATATGACCTCCACCAAAGCTGGGGAAAACTTAAATCTTGTGAATCTTTCTGCATACGTTTTTTTTTTTATCTTCAAATGATGGAGAATAAATGGCTGAAAGCGTACACGAATTGGACCATTTTACACAGAAAATACAAGCAGCCTATGCATAATTAGCACTGGCTCAAGAAGCCAAGCAGCGCTTAGAGTCTGAACTCACAGAATGTCATGACATTCACAGCCAATGTATATAGACACGTGAGGAAGTAAAGGCCAACAAAACTACTCAAGCAATTCATACTGAAGGCTTATTAGATAATATAGTGAATATGAACAATTAATTGATGCAGAGCTGTGACGAAAATGTCAGGCTTATAATGAAACAGACAGAATTTGATCAGCTGTATAATCATATAAATATGACTAAGAAACAAAGAACTCAGTTAACTCACGAGAAAGATTTGGCTGCTCAATAGGTATACCAATGCCAGTTACACGTGGCAGGTGCTCAGGTGCCAATAATTAAAAAAATTTGTGTGCAGAGAATAGAGAAACGTGTCCAATTGAGAGAAACATTAGGCATCGCGTTCTGAAAATCTTCATGCCACAATGTGCGAGTTTAAATACTTTGTAAAAGAATGAAATATCTAGTAAACTACATAAGTCATGACTCTGCTGAGGAAACACACATCTATCAGCAAGAAAGAGACTCTCTACAGAAGGATTGACCAAACATGGAAGAATCACTAGCTTCAAAAACTAGGACATTTTACACTAGTCAGGCTACTTTAAATGAACCCAGGGAAATGCTAGTACAAAGTAAACAGCAGATCATATTTGAAATGGGGCACAATATCAGACTGAGGCAAGAAATTAAAGATGCCAATGTCATTTGCAATCACAGTCGTAAATCTTGCAAACCAGTTTCCTGGAAGAAGGGAGATTGTCCCGAAACGTTGAGAATACCTTTCCATTGTCAAAAGGTTCCTGGAAGTCAAGAGAGTTGTTTTAGTGCACCTGGCTATATGCAAGATATAGGAAGCGCCAGACACACTCTCCCTTTTCCCCAAACCCCCCTAGATACAGAGGAAGCTCTAATTTCCCTGTCAGAACCAGAGGAATACAAAGAAATACTGGCGAGAGGAGTGGGTACTAGTACTCTTAGTATGTCAGTGGTGAAGAGATGAGGGAGTTAGAGTACACCTAAACAGAGAATTAGCAAGTCAAGAAATGAAATTGAGATAAGGGAGCAATTACTACAGTGCATGATTAGACAGAGAGATCACTTAGCCCACTTGGCTAACATTGAAAGACAGAAAAAGCAACCTACAAATTGCATTTTAAAAGCACCTTTCTATGCTAGGGACTCTGTTGATGCTCCAGAACCCCTAGATAGGTGGAGGAAGACTGTTTCTGAGTGAAAATATGATAACATACCATATTATCCAGCTCTGCAAAAAGGATTTGATGCCAAGAGCCCAGAAGAACAACAGGAAAGAGAAATGAGACAGGGTCCCAAGTAGCGTCCACTTAGGAAATCCCCTTAGAGTCTTAGCGACAAAGGTAGGGAATAAGACACTTGGGATGGAGATTCAAGCAGTGCCTCTGATTCTGATGAGATGCAAGAAAGAGACATAGAAAAAGAAAACCAAAATCACAGTTAATGAAAGAACCAATCAAACAGATAAAGGCCATAAAAAGCATAAAGACCCTTTGCCATAAAAATGCGAACTATTCAGTTTTGGGAAGATGTAGAAATGTATGAACGGAAGATGGCATCATTTGGATTTAAGAATGAGCAAAATAACATTAATTTTGTAAAATTAACATTCTCTCCCAAGTTTTCTAGACTGCTGTTTTTAAATATCTTTGAACTTTTAGAAATACACAGGAAGCATGCAAGAAAGTCTTCAATGTTTTGTGTGTTGAGGATCAATCTCATAGGGAGTTTGCTCAAGAGCTCAAACACACATTTCCCAGATCTCTCGATGTGTTGATCCCGAAAGTCAATAATTTAAAACCACACTCTTCCATGCCCTTCCAAAATACATAGTGACTCAGTTACTGCATTATTTTGATGACTCAATAACTCTTAATTGGAAAATCACACAGGATACAATGATCTATGCAGTACAGGACCCAACTACACTCAAAAACATGGAAAATAACGCTCCATAAGCACCTGCTCCAGCCGCCATTAAGGTAGCAGAGGTGACACATTCTCCTCAGTTGGACTTAGAGGTAAGGGGCCAAAGACATATTCATCTGATGTTAAAGAACCTAACAGACTAAGAAAGTAGCCAACTAATCCACCAGATGGCATGCAAAATACTGACCTTAACACATGAGGGGCTTATGGAAGTCCTCTTTATTTAGGTTTAAATCATATCCTAAGTTATACATATGTTCCCCCTTCTGAGAGAAATACTCTGAACCTATGAGCAAAATCCCATGGAAATTAAAATGTACATTTTTACATTGGGAGAACTAGTGGAGCAACTTTGCTGAAAATGTGAGAGGGACAACATGGTGTGCCGAGAAAGTTGTAGGGGACAAGCATGTCTGTCCCTCACTAAAATTATGCCCATGGAGAGAACCCAATTACTGCCTTCTGGAACCAACTACCAAAAAAATGACCCCTACCTACTTCTAGGTTGCAGCATAACAGACAGCAATACCAGGATAACTGGAGATCCAACAATGCATACAACAATAGTTCCCTGAATTACACAAACTACTACCCTAGAAGAGATGGTACCCTTCTGGAGAAGAACAGAGATATGAACCAAGAAGGCCATGTAGCCCAGTAAGTGGGGAGAGATGCTCACAACTAGAGCAACAGGTCAAGCAACTGGCAGAGAGCATTGGTTAATTCTTGAGATCCCAAAAGGGAAAACCTAATTCTAATGCTTATAGAAACCCTGCACAGAATCCGAGTCTGAGTGGACAATGACAAGAGGGAATTGTTGAAGTTTAAAATTCTCAAACAGAAGAGGAAATGGGGGATCAACAGGAAAGATATACAAGCCAAAGAGGAAGGTTATTTTACCTCCCATTAAAATACCCCTACATTTTCTGAAAAATTAGCAAAGGCTGATGGCAAACCCTCTTTAGTCCTTGAAATAAAACCTGAGAAAAATAAGAAAATTAAATTCAGTGAGGAGAAACATGTAACAATTACATTTGAAAAAGGAGAAAACCCAGCATTGCTTCTTTCACAGCTATCTACCTTCTCCAAAAGAATAGAGAATCCTAGTGAAAAGAAGTCTGACAAAGAATTCAAACAAAAAGATTAAAATGAACAATTATACCCCTAGGCACGAGACACATGATGAACAAAATCCAATAATGTTCATAGAAACCCCAAAACAAAAGGATCTTCCTACCACTTTACGTGTTCATAGAACTCATGATGGAAACAGTAATAGTGAACTCCAAACCACCAAAAAGGGGGAAGTGCACATTCAGATACCATCACTGAAATGGCTCTTGATTCCAAATACTCGTCCATGGATATAGCCAACCCTGTAACATGGCCTATACCAGAAAATTGTTATGATACTGTTGATGTAACAGAACTGATCTGATTGATACTCGACAAGCAGGGATGTTATTGTGTACTCCCTGTGCACCTATGTACCTATACAGAAGATGTTACCTCTGAGATGCTAGGCAATGAGATAATATCCAGAGTCACAAGTAACTTTCTTGACACTGAGGAATTAACTACCTAGGTAGATGCCATAAATGCCACACAGCTAGAAGATACTAAATAAATAGCCACCCCAGAAATATTTCCAGACTTCCCCAAATCACTATGGCTAATGCCTGTGAGATAGAAGAACAGAAACAAACATTGAGACAAATATTTATGGTTTTTCAGAAGGTTTTCTCTGTGAATTCACACGATTGTGGAAACACTTATTTTCATTACACAACTATATGTATGGATCCTAGTATGGTACTAGAATTTGTAAAGCAATACCAGTACATCTAGCATCCATGCAATCATTCACAGTGGTTATCAAGACATTGAAATCACGTGTGATTATTAGACCAAACCATAGTACTTTTAATAATCCATTACTGTTCTAAGTATATACAGCTCTTGATTTGACTAAGTGATATTGGACATTCTATTTACTGTGTGAACATCAGTATAAACTCGCCATTACCTTTGCAGTATGCATGGACCAAAACTCCATTTAGATACATTAACAGCAGAGATGAGTTCAATATCTTCCTACATAAGACCATGCCTGACCATGTCAAAAGCAGGAATTTGACTTACATGTATGATCTATTAATCAAAAGTCAAACTGTTGACGAGCACCCGGACGAAGTCTGTCATGTGTTGACTCCGCTAAAAAATACAGGTGCAAAGTTATCACTTCAGAAAGCATAGTTTTGCAGAACTGAAGTCATGGCCGATTGTCAGAATATTCAAAAGAAGAAAGATGAAGCTCTTCTGAAACTGAAGAACCCCAGAAATCTATGTGAATTCCATAGCCTCTTAGGATTGACTAATTATAAACACACATTTCCAGATGATTACACAGAGATTACCCAACCTGTGGTATATCCTTTGAAAAGAGGTGCCAACTGGGAGTGGGAGGTTTCCCAAACAGGGTCTGTGAAACACCCAACAAGAGGTTTATACCAAGTATGATGCTTGTCTTGTCCCATCAAACACAAGGAATTCTTCACAGAAACAGGATTTTCTGATACCTATTTAACTCAGTTTTTGTATCAGAAGCATGATCAGGTTAATAAAGTGATAAAGTGATCTCCTACGCAAACAAAACTTTATCACAGTGGGGATCAAATTTAAGGAATGTGAGAAATCACTCCTGGCAACGGGAAAGCATTAAAAAATGACCGTCCAAAGATCCATGGGGAACATAGAATAGTTGAGAATGTGCACCAGCCTTTACAATATTTGCAGAGTGACTGGATCATAACTGGGAATTTTTCTAACTCAGGGATTACCTCCTGGTGTCTTTCAATGCAGGGTTACCCTGTAGAAATCAGATATGGTCAAAACAAGAAAAGTCCAATGGCACAGGAATTAGCCTCTCTACATGACTGTCTCCAAGATAACTGTGTGGAGAATGAAAAGTTAAAAACCACCAGTAATTTGGAGGCATAGATTCATTCTCCTCATAAAGTATACAATGAGAACACCTGCCAAGGAATGCCTATAGTTTATGCAGATGCATGTTCCAACCATAATAAAGAAAATGATGAGAAAGAGTTATTAGCTGGCATTGGCAATGCCTGGGTGAATGACTTCCCTGAACCTGCAACTGTTTATTAATTTGGTTCCTGGAGTAGTTAGGTGGCAGAAATGATGGCAATGCATAAAGCTATCCTTACTGCCGTAAATCACTAGCTCCAGAAACAAATTACCATAACTGATTCAGCCTATGTCTGAAATGGAATTGTTAAGCCTTTAGTCAACTGAAAAGGCAAAGGTATGCTTTGTGCAAACAATAAAGTTAACCCAAATGATAGACGATTTAATAACATCAAACAACATGACCATATTTTTGAAGAAAATCAAGGGTCACTCAAAGGTTGAAGGACCAGATAAAAGAGGCAACGATCTGGCTGACCAACTTACCAAAACTGGAGCAGTCAAGGGAGAGTACATTGACATGGAACATCGCCTTGACAAAATACAGGTGACAGTGACCACTCTATCACAATTTCAGGCTGAGAATGAGCCCTCTGTTAGGGAATGAAGCAGAGATGTTGCATAACAAGATTTAATAAATGCATAAACAGTAGATCAAATTGTAGGATGATTCGATCAATTTGTAGAGAACCCAGAAATCTTTCCTTTATATGGCTGGAAGGGGGAGGAACATCTTCAAGTTTTAATTTATTTGAGAAGATGTTCAAAATTCAAGATGGATTTTTGGTTGGGAAATCCCATTCTGTTTATGATCAGCGGATGGTACCTACCTCATTCCAAAGAATAATGTTAAACAACGACCATGATACAGTAACAGCTGGACATAGAAGCTTCTAAAACAATGGAAATCCTACGTGAGGTCAGTTGTCCCACTCACCGAGCTACTCTACAAAAGAGAGAAATCACCTTACCATGGTCTGATCTTCAGATCAATGTTATTGGTCTAGCGACTCATTCTTCCCACAGCAACAAATACATGTTGACCATTACATGTCTCTTCACTAAATGGGTTGAATGTCTTTCTGTTCCATTTGTATTGGAAGCAGCAGCTATGTTGCTTATGAATTAGATATTTGTGGCCTTCATCAAAATATTGAATCCAACTGAGGTACCCACTTTACCAGTGAGGTAATGAATAAAAGGTGGGAAATATGCATAATATGTTATATAATTGGTTGTTTATAACAAGCTTACTACCCAGACATTTATAAGTGTGTTACTGGGGATTGAACCTGTGTTGCTACATGTTGTCTTGCCTCCAAGACAAGCATGTTGCCCCTGAGCTATCCTCCCGAGACCTCAGTGTGAAGAGAAAACTCTGTGTCACCTACCACCGGCATTCAGTGGGGGATGTAGTGATATAATAAAACAATTGTAGGAATTTTAAAGAAGTTTGTCATGGATTCTGGACCCAGTTGAGACATCCTGTTACCACTAATCCCCATGTTTGCCACCAGTGTGTCCCCTTTTGAGCACATGATTGGTAGAAAAATGGTCTTGCCTCAACATCTGTTATACCAAACACAAGAGCAGACGATGATAAATGCCTCTATCACTCATTAATGCATAGAGAACCTGCAAAATCACCTGCAACATGCTTTTGCCTTTGCCTAGAGGATCCTGGAAAGAGCTGTGTTAAATGCTAAAACCCATTATGACCTGCAGCAATCCAATAAGAAGTACCCAGTATTTCATAAAGTTTATCTTTATAATTTCCAACAGAATCAGTCCAAGGAGTGCAAGTTCCTTGCAAGATGGAAGGAATCATATGAGATCATAGATGAGATCTATCCCATTGCATACAAAATCAGGATCCCAAAAGGGGGAGAGACTGAGGAATGTTGGGTCCATGTGAACCAGCTGAAAGCTTCCCACCCTTGGAATGGTCTTCATTGGATTGCGGAATCTGAAACCATGATGATTAGACTGAAAGGATGAATGTATGTTAAACAATACACTTTTAAATTAATTGTTACAAATGTATGTGGGATTTTGTAATGTAGAGAGAGTGTGAAGAGATGAGAGAATACTTCAAATGTAAAGATACAATATTGCCAAGATGTTATACAAAACCACCCTTTCTACCACTTGCAAAAAAGCAAAATGACAGAATCTTATTTCCAGCTTCCTGGATCACTGGAAGTGGCAAGGGAATTCAAAGAAAAAGGTGCCCAGTGTCTGCACCAAGAAAGGAAATCAAGGCTGCAGACCTGGTGCCCTCTGTGAAGAGTAGAACAACATCCAAGCTCCACTGCTAAGAGAAGTTACAGGTGAAGATTCCTATGAAAAATGCATTTTAGTTAGAAGAATCCTGGAAAACTGGCTTTCTCCTGCATACATTAATTCCAGAAATAGGGAGGTTGTCTGGGATTTTAAAATAAAAATGAAGTCTCACAACAATAAAATGAGAAAGGCCTTCCTGGTAGAGAAAGGGAGATGATGTGTACCTACTTTGGCATTTGTTGGAGATTTTTGCCTCTTGTTAGCTGTTAAAATTAAAAAGACTCTCATCAGACTATGCAATTTCTCATCATCATGTCAAATAGTCAAACTGCACATGTGTTAATTGTTATTTCCAAACAAGAGAGCTATCATGTATTTTCTTTCAGCTATTTTGTGACCCACAGCAAGTGTATTGGAAATGTATTTCCTATTCGATGTCCATCTTTATTAGAAGTTTTGAGTACATAGATGAATATTTGTAAATCATATTTATTTTGTGTGGATTCCTGAGCCATAATATCAAGCACAGGATATTACACATTTTGAGTGAAGAACAAAATAGTAAGACATTGCAAGGCTGACTCCGACTTTAAGCAGAGAAAAATTGATTTGTTTTAAGCAATTGGCTTTCCCTAGCATGTCAATCTAATGTATAAAATGAGGAGACTGACATTCAGATGCCAGGCAACAGACAAATGCCTTGGATTAGTTAAGGTGAAAGGTCATTGAGAATAGGCACACCGAGTCAATTTACTTTCAATAGTGGTAACATGTATTGTCTCTGCCCTCTGGCGGGGAACTGCATCACTTGCACAACACCAACAAATAAATGAGCAACAAAATGAATTCTTAAATAATTAATTATATTCATTGAAAAAGCTGCGCAAGTGCAGATCCACTGTATCCCCTGTGAATTCCTGAGCCATAATATTAAGCACAGGATATTACACATTTTGAGTGAAGAACTAAATAGTAAGAATATGCAAGGCTGGGTTGGAAAAATTATTCCTTCCTGGGCAGAACCAATACCCTGTTGATTAATATTTACTGGAACAATGCAAAAATTCCACAGCAAGACCTGTTGGACTCCGCCAAAGAAATATTGTTTACTGGTGCTGGTAAAGGTCTACACTCCACTATAATGTGTGTAGACTTGAATAGTAGGTGCTTGGAGTGGCCAGTGGGTAAAAGCGCTTCAAAGAAAGAAAATACAAGTCAGGCAATGGGTCAGGCCTGGGGGGAACTGATGACGGGTTGGGGTCTATTAATACTTTACGGGAACATCAAGGGTGACAAGGTGGCATACCATACCTGGGTGAGGGGAGCCCAAACCAATATTCTAGACTATATTTATGTCTCGGAACACATCTACAGCAAAATGTAATCATTGTCCACAGTGGAAACCTCAGTGAGCAACCATTTGCCGCTGAGATTTGTTTGGGAATTGCTGTCTAGAAAATAGAACCAAAAAGGCTATGCCTTCGACTTAGATGTAAATATGGGGGCAACCAAATAAAGATTTCGGTCATTAACAACATCTTGGCGTCTGGCGAATTCGCCATCCATTTTGAACTAGGGTTCAGGGGTAAGGGTGTCCCAGAAAATTGGGAATTGATCTATAACCAACTGTCAAAAAGGAAACCAGGTAAAACGATCCACAGGCATAAATTTGATCGGGTTATCTTGCTAAAAAAGACAGAATTACGGCATTCTATCAAGGAGACCGACCAAGTAGACCAGATGGGTAGGAAGCATCTGAAGGCGCTCTACAAGGACTGGTTATGTCCTTACCACCATCAGATGACCGTGAGGGATGCACATAAGTTGCTGGAGGTCATGGCAAGTAACAACCTGCATGACTTCTTGAATTTAATTAAAGATAACGTGAAGGCCCAAATGGGATCCCAAAAAACCTTATATCTGAACAATCGTGGTTGGCCCATTTCACAGAGATCTACAAACTAGAGGGCGATATTGAGCAGGAGTGGATTGGGTTCATGAGAAGAATGACAGAGTGGGCGTTAAAATGTGACTCTGAAAATCTACTACAATTGATCTCTAGGAATAAAAAAATCCATGGCTCTTGGGCCTGATGGCCTGGCGATGTGTGTTTTTATTACCAATCCAGAAATGTGGGCAGGTGTCATAGACAGAATATTATAAACTATATTTAGGTAGAAAGCTATGCCAGAGACATGGCTAACAGCAATTGTTGTACCAATATTTAAAAAGGGCTCCCGTTTGAGAACATCCAACTACAGACTGATGTCCCTGTTGGATTGACCAGCTAAGATCCTCACAGGCCTAGTTCTAAGAAACCTGCAAAACTGAACTAAAGGGAACAGAAGAATGGACTTTTTCCAAACAAGGTTTTCTCGGGGAGAAGGGACTGGGATGAATGGCTTTGTCCTGAAACTGCTAAAAAAGAGGCGCTGACAAAAAATAAACCTCTCTATGTTGCCTTCATAGATTTCTCCATGGCTTTCGAGGAAAATGTTATGGGCCAAATTGGACAAATGGGGTTGCCCTCCTGCCCTACTGGTTGATCCTCTTGATAGCCGTATACATGGATACTTCTATGAGCGTGCGACTGGATAGAGAGTGCAGATTAGCTGCTCCGATTTATACGGCAAGAGGCCTGAAGCAAGGTTGCTTATTAGCTCAAATTTTATTTATTCTCTTCCTGTCCGACTGGGGTGACACCTTTATGAGCACTAAATATTTTCCCCCAAAATTTAACGCCATAACAATTATTTATTTACTATACACTGACGACCTGATCTTAATCGACCATATGCCAATTGGGTTGCAAGCGTCAGTTAAATGCACTGGAGGCATACACGAAAAAGAACAATTTAACAATCATCTTCCCCAAATAAAAAATCCTCAGCATGCAAAACGGTCCAGGAAAGGCAAGACGGAAATTCAAGTGGTTCATTGGTGGGAAACCCCAAAGAAAGTGGATTACTTTGTATATTTGGGCTTCACAATCTTCCCAAATCACAATAGAGCCTGGTGACTCGCCATAAAGAAACAAAAGATTATGGCGCTGGCCACACAGGCAGTCTGCTTAATTAAGAAATGTGGGTTCTTCTCGATTATCCCTGTACATGAGTTTATTGTAAAAAGGTGACACCGGTGATGACCTATTGTGCTGAGACGACATTCTTCTCCCTTAGAGGGCAATGGTCCAAGCTTGAAGGAGTATTTTGGAGGAGAATTTTAAAGTTACCAGCCAGCATTCCATTCACGGTTCTAAGGTACTGTCAGGTTCGGTATCGGAGCAGGGACTCAGATCAAACTCCTCACCTGAACTGATGGGGGAATTCAGGGCGCTGTCGTCTTCTTCCTTTGTCTTTACTCACCTTCTTCTTCAGCAGAAAAGGTTGCCCGTGTAATGACGCCACAGCTATCTGACTCAGAACCAGATGACCTGTGGCCCTGGTTCTGCAGACGCCAAGAGGGGAAAAAAGCCAGAGGCACAAAATAACCCCTGAGGTAAGTTGTTTCTGAGTTGCCAGTAGATGTCCAAGACGAGGTAATACAAAGGTAGTCTGGCAACATTCCTTGGTTTCCAATCCCGGTTGTCTTGCAGAGAAGGATTAGTGGTGGGTAATTGAGGCTTACACAGAGTCCTGGAAACACGTGAGCTGTAAAGACTGCAGCGTGTGGAGGCGGTTGCTTGGCAGGGAAGAGATAGCCGGGCAAAGTTGGGAGGAAGGATAGGGGAACCTCTGATTAAGAGCAGAAGAGCCAGAGGAAGCCAAGGAGTCGAATGGACAAAGGAAAAGAAAAGTATAGAAAGAGAGAGGGCAACGGTGAGCTGACCGCCGCAGAGGAATCTGGGCAAGAGACAGAGACCAAGAGATGGCATAGAGGCAAGAGAGAATGAGCTGATGGAGTGAAAGCCACCAGAGGGGGCCAGAAAATCAAACGGGAGAGAGAGAAAGAGAAGTTACGAGACGAGGGATACGAAGCAGAGGAGAGGGAAGCAAAAGGCGGGGAAAGAGCGGAAAGATTAAAGACAGTATAAGATGGCAGCAGTGCCGATAAGCGGAAAACGTTCCAAAGCGTAGCGCAACCAAAGCAGAAGCCGGGTTAGCACAGTTGCAATGCAGTGACTGTCGGGAGTGGGAGGTTCTTAAGCTCCTGGCGGTCACCATGTTTAAAAAGACTAGACTTGTGAACGTAGAGGAGAAAAGGGGGACAGATAATGTGACAGCACCGTTAATGGCAATGGTGTTTCCAATGATCCCACAAGCGCCATGGATGCAGGAGCATGGCAGGAATGAACTAGGTCTGACTTCGCTAGAAGCTTTGGAGAAATGGAAACACCTACATTTCCTGTGAAAGATCTATCTGGCAGAAGAGGGATCACGGTTGGTGATGTTAAAGCGTGGTCTAGAGTCTAAATCTCAGCCTGCCCTCATAGAAAGGCACCAACAGTGCCGTGGAAGTGCCATCGACTCCTCAGTGCAGAACCTTTTAACTAACCCATTAAAAGTAAAAAAGAGAGTATGGGCATCTGATTGGATTGAGACAATTAACCGCGTTAGTAAGTACGACTTATTTTGGGGTTGCTGTTAGATGTTAGACCTTACAACCCATTGCCACATTATATGAGGAAATGTCGGGGGCTATATTGGCGTGTACAGTCCCTACCCTTTCAGTTAAATTTGTTCCCCACCAACAAAATCTTGGGGGCCCGTGGTGGCATCCCCCGCAACTTAATGTGTTGTAGATTTTGTAAAAGGGAAAACTCAATTGAAATATATATATATATACCACATGACGCTTGACTGCCATGAACTGACTATGCAATGTTAGTCCAATTTTTGTACCTTTTAAAGGCTTTTAACAAGGGACACCCAGGTTGGTAATGTGAGGTTAAACTGAAAGGTGTTTATGTGATGCAAAGTTGATGTGATGTGATGTGAAGTTGATGTTGTGGTGTTTTTCTTAATATGTTGTAACCGTTTTTTAACCTGTTCTTTTTATTGTGATGCTCTAATGCGTGTTGTGTTATATGTGAAAAGTTCCTTGTGAACTATAACACATTAAATAAATAATAATTATATGTGTTGAGAAATGTGTAAAGTGCAAATCCACTGCATCCCCCTGTGAACTCCTGAGCCATAATATCAAGCACAGGATATTACACCTTTTCAGTGTAGAACAAAATAGTAAGAAGAAGCAAGGCTGACTCCAACTTTAAGCAGATAATGTTTGTTTTTGTTTTCATTGATTGGATTTCCCTAGCATGTCAAACAAATGTATGAGATGATATGATTGACATTCAGATGCCAGGCAACAGACATCTGCATTGGATTATTTAAGGTGCAAGCTCATTGAGTTTATACACACAAAGTCAATTTACTTTGAATCGTGGTAACATATAAAGGGATTACTTAGGTGGGGTAGTGGCTCCACCCTCTGGTAGGAACATCAGGAATTGTACAACAACAAAAAATAAATGCTTTTAAAAAGAAGAGAACAATTCTTAAAATTAGTAAAAATGAAATTAAGCTGTGCATCCTCATGCAAGCTCTGATTGATCAGAACTTTGTATGTGCTGTAGATAAAAGTAATATCTATCACATTATGTCATACAAATTGGGGTCACATATTGTTTCAAATTCCATGAAAATTTTGAAAACATGTGCAATTGTCAGATTTCATCATACATGATTCATTACCATCTCTAAATGTTCATCTCAACTTGTAGAGTCTAAACTTTTAAGTTGTATCAGGGTAGGACAGATGAGTCAGACGTTTGTGTATACACATTTTATTAACTTCCCTTTAAAAGAGAGCAGCAACCCAGGGGTGGGGTTAATGGGAAATATAGTGGGCTACCCATAGGAGAGAGCAAATAAATGTGGGATATGGATTTGGCTGATGAAGACTGAGAATAGGAACTCAATGGAGATTGAAGATAAAAAATAGCTGATTCTACCCTTAGGGGAGACTTGTCAAGTGAGAGAAGGGAGCAAGAGCATTCCATAGAGTGATGACCAGTTGGTGCTTGATGGATTGATTTCTAAATAAGCCACCTGAATTGACGGTTTGCTGTAGGAATGAATCCGGCTGACTGGGTTGCATTTAAGAAAGTAAATCAAAAGAAAGCCCTACCGATTCCCTACATTGTCCAACTTGATCAGTGTATAATCTGGGAAGGTTACAGGGATGGGAATGCAAGGTGGTGCAATTGAAAGACAGGGAAACAGGGGCTTATATCACAAAGTTCTGTGTTCCTTATATGTAAATCAAAAAAAGTGAGATGTGGTTTCTTTAAGGCACGGTACACTTTGCAGTGAAAACTGAAAACCAAAACTGAAAGCACTTGGCTGCCACTTTAAAGTGGGATTGCCTTTGTTAGTTTTATGTGCAAACATAGTTTCTAATTTAAACCAATGTTGAATCAATGTGGGACATAGTGCCATGCCAGGTAATATCTTCTCGGATGATATCATGCATTAATGCAGCCGTGGATAGCCATAGTATATACTGGATGTGTGAGCAATGTAATTAATGCTTAAATAATTAATTATATTCATTGAGAAAGGTGTGAAGTGCAACTCCACTGCATCCCCCAGTCTTTCAAAGCATAGGCAGAATCAGCTGTGAGGCGGGAAGGAAGGGTTTCTCCAACTAACTCTCTGTTACTGAAGAATAGTGCATCTCCAGCCTAAAAATATGAAGAGACTGAAAGCATTAAAAGCAGGCCATTTTTAAACCAGGCATGCATTTAGAGTAAAATAAATTAATTTATGTTCAACAAAACTCACACACACAATAATACTCAACAGGTGGCGATATAACATTGTCATGTTGTGAATGTGTGATGGGATGTGCTGAAGAGCGCCTAGTGATTGTGGTGGCTACTAAGCATACAACCATATTCTATCTCTCCTGCTGTAGCCAGAGGGGAATGGGTAAAACTGAGCACACCGACATAGGTGTAAGAGCCAGAAAGTGGCTGTATGCACAATGAGTGATGTGTGTCACAAAAGGAGAGCTTGACAAATTATTTCCCCCACCTAAGGATATAAGATTGGCCTCAGTTGATTAAGTGAAAATAATTAGCACGCTTGAATGTATAGAATTGGTCAATTCGCCACTGGATCACAGTATGAGAGAATACAATTAGAGGTAAGATTGTAGCATGGTAGTATAGAACAGCCAAAAAAGAACTTCACCTTAAGGACAACACTCAAAGAGGGCAACTGTCCCTTATCAGGGCTGCATGCAGAGACATATGGCACATTAGGTACAGTCTTTGAGGACTAATTGCACTGTGTGTGTGTTAATTGATGCACAAGGGAACGGGAAAACACCCACTCTTCTGCTTACTCCTTGGTTTCTGAATGGCCACACACAGTCAGGTTCCATAAACAGGAAAGCTGGGAGGGATTCTGAGCACTCCGAAAGGAGTAGTATTTTCTGTTGCTGCTCTGGAAACAAGAGGCAGGTCCAGGCCGCCTGAAAGTTCTCGAGACCTGCTTGGAGCTTTGTGGGGACGTAATAATGGTGAGGGAGTTTGGATTCCTTTTGGACTGAGGCTTGCTTCTTGTGGGAATGAATCTGCATAGTCCAGCCTTAACGGCCATTCTCAACATTGGTTGCAGTTCCCTTGTCCTGTTATTAGAGGGCAACAGGGGAATCATATTTTAAGAATGTTTCTAATATCTGCTTACAAGTTACGTTTTCAGGTCTGGTTTGGGCACTGTGGCTCTTTTCATGATCAATGCCAATAATCAAAGCTCAGAAGTTAGGTTTGTGTTTTCAAATAGGTTCCAACACAGGTCTTTTAGGCACCCAGATTTCTGACCGAGTGTTATAAGTGTTACCTTTGGCAGCTCCCCAGATAAAGTGCTTTCCCTAAGTACCTTCAACATTGGTCAAACACCTCTTCAAATATTGGGTACTAGTTGCACACTACTCAAAGTCACCATCCTTTTTGATAAAGACAATTGGGATTAAGCCCATGCCTTTTTGCGTCCTGGGTGTTCCTCTTTCACGCATGCTTGTCATGCAATGCATATGTAGCTCTGAAGCCCGAGAAAGTATGTGTATAATATGGGTCTGAGGATGGGAGAGTGCAATTACACCGCTGGTAGACAGTATAATTTTCGTATCACCTCTACCCTACACATTTGAGGTTTTAGGGCCGAGGTGAAGCCTGCTAATGGCCTCCTAATAATGTCACCCTTTGCATTTCTCTAGATTCACCTTATTATAATCTGGCCCCGGTGACAGCCAACGGTGAAGCGCAACCAGCTGGAGGAGCCTGCAAATCAGTCTCGAATCAGCTGTGTGTGTTTCCAAGATGGCTCTATCAGCTCCTGCATGCAAATAGATCTTGTACTAGTGTCACTAAGTGGGTGTTGTTTGTCACTGTTCAAGGAAATGGTCCAAGTTATATGTTTGCTTCTACCACCACATAAATGCACTGAACAAACACATTTTTCATTCTTTGGTACTTGTGTTTTTTTTTTTTTTTCAACTACGTTATTTACCTAATCTAACATTATCGAGTCCATGAGTAGCATCTGGGTATAACATTCACTTTGCATAAACAATGCCTGTGGGGAGCAAAGTCATTGCATTCCACATACCATTATGCAAATTAAATATGTGCTATTTAAGGACACAGGTGAAATACTATCCCTTTTTACCAGCATGACATTTTAAAAGAGCCAATGTTTTCTTCAAGGGGAAATCTATTAGATGCCATCTCTTCGTGGATTTGGTTTTTCGATGCTCTCTTTGCAGCAGGGAACCGCAGTGTCATATTATTGTTTTTAATTTGTAGAGCATGTAATGGCAGGCGTTATTATGTTCAATTTAGACAGGTCCTCAACAGTGCTGTCTGCAAATGATCGATGTAAGTCGACTTCTTCGATATTTATGTTCTATTTATTGTATACAGCTGAAAATCACGACAAAGGAATTTAAGTGCTAGAACGGGTGTGCCCATATGAAAAAAATATAATACATGTAAAAAACATGTTTATGAACCTAAGTAGATGTACAGGGCCAGAATCTGTTGTTTCCACGGACAAAGAAATGCGGTATTGTACGGTTCAACAACACTTTTCATAAATTCGCCCTTAGTCTAATGTTTTGCGACCGAGGCGGACAATCACAGGTCTGCCTTTTTCTCAGAGGGTACAGTTGCTTGCATGGACCTTGCCTTAAGCTTTGGAAATGTGCTCAGGCACCAAAGTATTCATACAGCTGATGTACCAAACTCATTCTGACTTTGGCTCCCATTCTGTTGGTGCCAAAGCATAGAGGGTAGCCTGGGCAAGATAAGATACCTGTGTACTATCGCTGTTCGTTTTCAGCAGACACATGCCAACACAAGGTGGTCTCAAGGGGATAGTTTGCGCTGTGAGGTCCGCTTTCAAACCGGTCTGCACTGACCATTTCAGAAAATATTGAGCATCTCATGCTCGTTGTGCATTGAGTAAAATGAAAACATTTCATGCATGCATTTTCTGCTATGCCATATTTTCCTTAATGTGTTTGACAGAGAGGGGGGTCACGGAACGGAATTTCCATTTCCGCCACCGCATCACTCCAACATATGAGAACATCAGCATGTTCATGGCAGTTTAAATGCTGTGGATTTCTACGGGCGCTGCATGCCTTTTACACCGGCAGAAAGCAGGGATATTCCATAGTAATCCATTGTAAATACTGGCCTCAATTCATAAACGGCAGGCAGCATTTACTCAATTTGCACCACAAAGTGCAAAACAGAGGTTGAAAGGCATTTTTTCTAACATCGTACACCTCCCTTTAGCACGTCGAAGAGCAAATGGCAAATATTGTGCATGGGGACCTGTCTGCAACCCAGTGCAAATGTAACAGGTTCCCTCCGAGCAATGTTTGCGGACTTGGAGCATGAGCTGCTGAAAGTACCATTGAAACATTTGAAATATTGTGAAATGAAGGCTGTCACAGAACTGTCAACAAATGCATGTGGCGTCAACTGTTCATCCTCACAAGTGCCTGGATGCCTGTTTCTTATGTATGTGCAGCCACCGGGATTACCAGACGCATGGCAGTGCCATTCAGTTGCTGAAAATGGTGTGAAATATTTTATAGACCAGAATTTAGAAGAAGTCCTTCCAGAAGAGGTGACAGAGCATGAATCAGTGTTAGTTGCTTCACGTACACATGCCCGTGCACATACAGCTTTAGCAGGGAAGTCTGTTTTTTGGGACCCAATAGCCAATAGGGAGAGTGAGAACTCAAACACCAGAAGAAGTTTAAAAATGATGGTAACATGAGGTGGCCAAAGAATATGTCAAGAGCACCAGTGGCGGTTGACAGGGAAGTGTATTAGAAAGTGTTGGGCATCATGGGTGCAGGCAGTTTAGAACATCAATGGTAGGGCGAGCTTACGCATTTAGTGCGCCCCATAAATAGTATCATATCAGTCATGCACTGAACTGATATGATACTATTTATGGGGCGCACTAAATGTGTAAGCTCACCCTACCATTGAAATTCTGAACAACAGAGTTGAGGGCCTCTATGTCTCCGTAGACGCTTACATTGGTGCGACCAAAAGCTAATACGTGGCTCCTACAATCAAGATCTCTCAAGTTCTTAGCAACACACACACAACAAGGTCGTGAGGTATTACTGCAGAAGGGGTCAACCAAAAAGTCCCTTACCATTAGTCAGTTTAGAACATGTTGTTGGCATGGATACTATGAAATCCACTTCACAGCATAAGAGCTAATATCCCTTACCTTTTGAGTCCCCCAGCAACTTTGCTGGATTTCTAGGATTAGATGTTTTACTTGGGAAGAGTGTGAGCCATTTTTCCCACTCTTCCATGTATTTTGATGTGTGTTTTACGTTTTTGTTCTTTGGTTATGGAGTTTTAAAATAACTCCATAGGCATCATCTTTCTTTCTTATGTGTCACACAGTACCTTCAGTGCAGTGGCACAGAGGTTAATTTCAGAATTCCCAAGGTTTAAATACCTTCTCTGGGACTGACTACCGTCTCCCAGAGCCTGTAAAGTTAAATTCACTTTACTAGTCTTTTTAAATTTACAGACCTAGCACACACTATCTTCCTATAGAGTGCTGGAGAGTTTGCCTAGCATCCTCTGAGTCTGAGAACTCATGTAACAGTCAGATGTTACCCTTTCCTACTTTAAAGGGCTGGTGGCAGTGGTTTTAAACAAACTACCCTGATTTTTCCCGACCGCAAACACCGGTAGATAAAACTTGGGTCAGCCATGGTTTTCCAATATGGCGCGCAAGACCTATCTGTAAAAACAGACGCTGGTCATCTTTTTTCACCGTTTCTTTTAGGAAAGGTCCTTCTAGTATTCAACTCTGTGTGCCAAACCTGGTTTGGTCCCTTTGTTTCTTGGCCTTTGGCGGGCTTCAGTGCTGAAGCCCTCCTCTGGCGCCTGAGTGTCTGGGGTGGACAGGATGTGAGGGAGGAGCCCAAAACTCCCTGTGCTTAGTCTCCTAGGAGACCTGAATGCACTCTGGCATGATTAGCCGGCTGGATGTCCAGCGAGGACAGCCACCCTGCTGTGTGAGTGACAGCCAGGCTAGAATTTATGGTGGAAAACTGTTTAACAGCAGGCTTCCGGGACTTGAAAAACAGAGTCGACCACTGGAACGAAAGAACCAAAGACGAGCTGAAGGAAGATTACTGCTGCAACTCCTGGTCCACTGGTGAAGCCCTGCTGCAGGTCCGAATTGCCTGAAACTCCATCGACAGAGAAGCCCTTCAAGGTTCACTTATTCCCTTGTATTTGGTAGGAACAACCAACTCGTAAGCTGCCTGGACACCGTCCCCATACTGGTCGAATTTTCTGCAGAGTGCTGTGGAAAACCGGATAGCCAGAGGGAAGGATACCAGTTTGTGGTCTTTAAGGCACTCACACCTTTAACTGACATGTTGTCAAGCTTGTGGCCTCTTCCCTGGGCAGTGCAGGAACCTCGCAACATCCTCCTTCTTTTCCCCACGACTGAAGCTCAGGAATAGCGAGATCTGCAGGAACTGCCAGGAACCACTGCCTCAGCTACAGCTCTTCTTCACTTGAAAGGTACTGTGCAAATACGGTCAGGAAATATTTTTAGCCAGGTTGAAAGTTTGTGAAACTTTCCCGACTTTGAAGGCTTGTCCTTCCCTAAACCAACATCTAACTTTTCGTCTGACGAAATTCTTCTAAGATCCATGGCAAAGACTTAACCGTTTACTACCAGAACTGTGCTATCCTATACAATACTCTGAACCATTGACTTTGGCCCTGGTTTTTTTATTTGAATTGCTAGTTGTAGTTAACTGAAACCCTTTGCCATGCCTATGAAAGTATTTCTGACTTGATTTCTCTTAACCTTGTCTTTTTACCCCTTTTAAAGGTAATTGAAGTGCCATTTTGGTCCCACTTCTGGGGAGCTGAACTTGTTCAATAACTTATTGGTTGTGTATTTGTAGTATATTCGTATATGGTATTGAGCTGCTCTTGCTAGTGTAATGTTTTCCAAATGACTGTGTAAATAAATGTATATTCTTTTACCAAGAAACCTTGAGTAACTGGTCATTTGAATCACTGTAATTGTTGGTCCCTTGTGTAACCCCTTGTACTGCTCACTTTACTCTTGAGATAAGTCTGGCTGCTCAACCACTGCTACCACAATACTGTGTAGTACAGGCAAAAGGTGAAATTGTTCTGATAATTGTAGTCTTAATTGCATGAAGTGATCCCAAAGGGTACTGCATGTGATTCTGCCTAACATGTGCCATTGTTGAAATCCAAATCTACTCAGTGACCCCTTTTTTTCATGTTGCATCATGACCCAATCCTAGGTAGTTGCTCTGCATATTGGGATATGCCGTCCTGAAACACAAGCACGGTAGGTCGGAGGAATGAAAATGATTAGTACTGTTAAGTGCTCTAACATGACAAGAAAATGAATTAATTGTGTACTCCATTATGGGTTTAAAAGAATGAGTCTTTGAAGACCTGGGTGAAGAACCCAATCTAGGAATTGAGAACTGTGTGGGTCTCAGCATACCCGTGCAAATGCCAAGTGCATGGACAGACTTGGTGATTGTCCAATTAGTGAATGGAGACAAAATATGTTTTCTACCACCAAATTATATTTATTTGTGTTGCTAGAGGACACTTTGTATTTTAGGATGTGTAAAGTACTATTGTTTTTAGCTTGAATCTGCTTTTGCTGCTACTCCTCTTATTGTGCTCTTGCATATTGCCTCAACATTTTAAAACGTAATATTTTTAAAAATTTAAACATTTTTATGAATCTTTTTTTTAGGCATTATATTTCCATCCTGTGCGGTCCAGTGAGTCCCAGCAGGAAACGAGGCCCCTGTACCTCTCGTTGATGTTGATCTTCCTTTTGGGTGCATTGTGCTGGACTACATTCCCCAGTAGGCTTTTCTAATTTGCTTCAGGCACGTCAGCGACAGCGCGTCAGGGTCTAGCCAGTCTGTGCTAGTCTGTGCTGATGCTTCTGGTGGTGAACTTCCTTCGGGCTGATATAATACTTACTTATCTGCTACTTATTGCGGTAAGGTGAGGAATTTATAACGAATCTCACTGATCTCTGTGACTGTTAGCTCTCACAAACATATCCTGTTTCATGATGGTAAAAGCTACATTTAATAAGGAGGGGACATCAGTGCAAAGCACTGTAGGTAAACAAATGAATCCCTCCTCTGCTCTTATTAATGAGTCGCTGTGCAAAGTGAAGTATGATGATTCTAGGATACTTTTCGGAGACACCTCTGCCGTAACCCACAAGAAGACTCTTGCAAGATCTATAACTCTGAACGGGCATGCTTTTAAGGTTGCTTTATTGAATACCAGATCTCTGGGAAAAACAGCTCTCAACATACACAACTTTATTTTTGGACACTGGTATAGATATTCTAGCCCTAATAGAAACTTGGCTTAAGGACTTTAGGGGCCCCATTATTAAGGAAGCCACTCCATAGGTTACTCCTTTTTTGGACAAAATAGGGAAATTGGTATTGGAAGAGGTGTAGCTCCTATCTCAAGGGAGGATTTGCATCTCTTCCAGGTGCTCTATTCATTGTATTAACCTTTTTGGGATGTATTGTCTTCCAAATATGATTCCAAATTTTAAGGAGGATCTTATGACCATTTAACTCAATGTAATACTTCTAATTCTTCGGCTTTACTAATAGGAGATTTTAACAGGTGGAAGGGAAATCCTGCAGATAAAGAAGGGATCTCCCTTAAATCTGATTTGAAGATTATTGATGTTTTAATACACAATAATGAAATAACTCATGTCAGGGGTAATATTTTGGATTGGGTAGAGACAAGAAATATACAGGCTGATTTGTTTCAGACTATTCCTTGTGTCTGGTGAGGTCATTCTTTTTTGTGACTTTTAACATCACCTTTCCTGAAAAGGTCACTTATCAGGCGAAACCCCGTAAAAAGGTGATCTGTAGGAATATGAACAAAATTGGACAGAGTGATCTCAGCATTTGGTTACGCAGTATTATGGACCATGCGCTTCACCTTGATTCACCAGAGATGTTGGCTGTAAGATATGATTTAGCTATTACTGAGATGTTGGACAGGATAACCCTGGTGAAGATGATAGTGGTTAGAGATAGACAGAACCACCAGAGCTGGTTTTCACCACAATTTATTAAGTTAAAAGAGGAAAAACAGACGAAAACAAACCCATTTGGAAAAATATTGAACAGGAATATAGAGAACATATTCTAACTGCTAAGAGAAAATGTCTATAATGCAGAAATGTAAGGGGCCTCTAATAGCATGAATAAAGCTTTCCAAATTTTAAAAACCTTGGGAAAACAACATCTCTAATCCGATTTAGCTTCTCCTATCAAGGACTAATGTTGTAAGGACAGCACGCATTTTTTGATAAGATCACCATAGGTCATGCTAACATTTTAGCAGATCATGCCTCAATCAATGCATCTGCAAATATTAAGACCCCCCAGAGTGAGGATGATATGCTTTTTAAATTCTCCATGATTACTGTGCAGACCCTGGAGGAAATCCTCAAGAAAATGTGGCCTAACTGCTGCAATAGTGACATTATACCAGTCAAAATTATTATGAATAATATTAACATCGTTTCACCCTTCTTGACCCGTTTTACTAAACCCACTTTGCGACATGATACTAGAAAGTGCACTGCTTGATCTTCAGAGCCAGATGATGGACTGTATGGATGAGAGCAAGGCAGGAGTATTGATGCTGCATGACCTATATAGGGATTTTGATCGTTTAGACCACAAGAAACTGTTATTCACATTAGCCTCAGTAGGTCATTGATCTCCATCAACCGTGGAGTCCTTTTTTTCAGACAGGATGTCGAGAGTGCGTTGGGGACAGGCTTCCTTAGGGCAATAACCCTCTAAACCGTAGGTAGCTGGTTTATCCCCTGCACTCTTTAATATCTAGCTATGTCCCGTGTGCAATATCCTGGATAAAACGGGAGTGAAACTATGCTGATGACACTTAGTTTTGGTAGAACTGAGTTGAAATTATAGTGGTGACTTGAGAACCATAGAGGATATATACCAAATCATCAAGGACTGGATGTCTCAGCATTGGCTATGCCTCAAAAACGGAAAGACTGAGCTCTTGTTCTTCGGATCCCCCAAGCAAGCTCAAAATTGGGGTTGGATTATGCAGAATTCACTATCGACGGCCTTGCTATCAGAGTTTTAGAGTAGGTCAAGACTGTAGGAGTTATAGTTGACCAGTCGTTAGGTGCAGATCTGCATGTTACAAATGTTATTAAAAAATCGAAGTACCACATAAGGCTGCTTAGGTTGGTTAAACCATATGTGAAATAAAGGAACTGTGAGACCCTGGTCAGGGCTATTATAATGCCCTGCATTGACTATTGTAATGCCTTGATCAGGGGAGCTAGCAAAAACTGTATACAGAAATTGCAAGTGCTTCAAAATGATGCGGTCCGCATTATTAAAGGCATCTCCAAAAGGGAGCACACAACCTTGGCCAGAAGGGAACTGCACTGGCTCCCTGTTGCCCCCAGGATTACATTTAAAACTATCCCTCACTCATAAATGTATGTTTGGACAAGCTCCGAGCTACTTCAAAGAATGTCTTACTCGACAGGCACAGGGTAGGTCAAGTAGATTGAATAATACTAACCGTCTTGTATGCCCTAAAATTAAGAGAAGCCAGGGTAAGGGCCGCTCCTTTCCAGTCATAGCTACTCTGGCTTGGAACCATCTCCCAATTGAGATCTTCGAAAAAGACTAAATACCCTTTTTATTCAAATACAAATTCTTTTGCAAGATGATTAGTTCCTGCACAGTATTTTTATTCTAAGCCCAATGGTCACTGTTTTTTTTCTTCTTTTCTCTGCATTGTTCGTCTTTGTTCTGTGTTATTTGTGTGCCCTGATGCCTGAGGCGCGTTATAAGCAATAAACATAACATAACACAGTACCAGAGGAGGTGGTAGATATTATGGCTATGAAAGAACTGACCCATGTGACTGTTGCGAGGACCTGTAGGTTTAAGGAGTAGAGGTAACCACTGGGAAGATTTGTTACATTGATGATGTTCAGCTAATCACCAGTGCAACAGATGAAAGTATGCTCTGCACTGTTGAATGGGTGAGAGGTGTGCGTGAAAGTGTGGGGAAATTGACAGACTCAGTGGACAGACAGACTCGAGTACTGAGGAAACACGTCAGAATGCATGAAGTCCATGAAACGGACCCAGGGCCGTGGAATGCAGACATCAAAGGTGTCATAGAGAGTAACAACATATATCTCCAGAGACTTAACAATCTCCTACAGGTGCAGGAGAATGGGTATATCCACCTTTGCTACATGAATGATGGTGCAAGTTGATGCCACTGCGTCCATTTGAATAGGGCCCACAGAACAACCTCAACCCGAGGCAATGTCAGTGAATGAACCCAGTGGAAATGATATGACACTAGGGCCATGAATCCATGCCATGTTGGATGCAGCATGTTGACTATCTGGAGGGGCAATTAAAAGTCATTTTTTTAGTATTCAGTTTCTCTTACCAGTATGTCCACATAGCACCTAGACACCAAAAGATTCAATTTGCTATTTAACAATATGCATTGCATGTTGAAAAAACACTCAGTGCTGATGTACTTGTGTTTTTTGTTTACATTTTTGGTCTGTTTCTTCTTGTGTATGGCAGTGGTTTGCAGTACCGAGGTGATAATCGTCTGCATTTGCTAGGTGCATATTTAAGTTTCCAATTACAGTACTTTGCCCATTTTATAGCAACCGGTATAACTATTACATCATATGGATTTGCAAAAAGTAGCCACATCATTTCTCATATGCCTGAATGAGTTCACCACAGCGTGATTGTGCAAATAAAGGCATATACTTCCATCTATCAAGTTGGCCCCGATTTCTGTTCGTATGCCACATATGTACATGCAGTTCGAATGTGCCATATTAATGACACATTTGTCATATGATTGTAAATGATTTTAATATTAGGAATGTGCCCATTTCTCTCATATTATATCCTTGACTTTCCTCATCACCATATGTCAATAGGCCATCATCATCATCTAGTTTATCAAGGAAGGGTTCCTCTGGTGCATTTCACAATATTGCTAAGTTGTATAAGACCCGATTCATGGAATTTTGTGCACGGTTTAAAGTGACTTTGCACAGCTGAAAAGTGACTTTGCACTACCAACATTCAACACAGCACTATGATGTATCATACTTCCTCGGGGGTCTTACATAATATAAGGCCTCATTACGAGATTGGTGGTAGTCATGGCGCTATTTGCGCCATGACTGCCACCAATAACGTGTCCGGTACCGGTCTCATTCAAGTCCCCATTGACAAATCCATTCCCCATTCCCATTTGAGCCCCCATAGGGCGCTAACAATTTGCGGTACCGTTACTGGCTCTGATTTCCCTAAACGCGTCCCGTCCATAACGCCTGGTCAGACCAGGTCAGACCAGGCGTTAAAGTAGGGACCCGCTAAGGGAACTCGTAGTAGAGCAGTAAGGGATTACCGGCACCGGTCTCCTTACCGGTGCCCGTATCCCTTACCGCCCTACTCGTAATGAGGCCCATAGTCTCTGCGACCGACATGTAGGCAAGTGAAGCACATCTTCAGTAGACCAAGCGCACGCTCGTTGGCGTTCCTTGCAATGATACGCCTGGCATTGCACTGCCTTTTGCGCCATTTTGTGGATGCACAATCAGCATCGGTAGCCTGTTTATCAGGGAATATGCGCTGTCAGCCGCATGAATGTGAACATATCGAAGTGAGTAGGGAAAACCCTGCGGAGCCTCGCACTCAAATGGGGTCCATATGGCTTCTCCAGATGAAATACATGTGTCTGCCTTTCTCTTATATGGATAAAGATGCCGTATAGTGGAATCTATCTGGCTGATGTGTGTGTATCATGCTCTGGAGACGCCACATGGATCCCGTTTGGGTGGGGTGCACCGTAGGGGTTTCCCTACTCACTTCCATGCGTTACAACGCCGGACTCGGTCGCAGGCACGGGTAACAACGGATCACGCTTTCCTCGTACTTCGAAACAAGCCAGTGGAGCTAGATGAGAAACTTTATATGCACAATATCGAAAGTTCCAAGCATATGCAAGGTAACCTCTCTCATATAATGTGACCTCCCTTACTTGCATAGAACCCAATTCCTTTCTTGGGACAACTTCATTATGACGTTAGCGGCACTGCAGCTGTGTAATATTCAATCATCATGTGCAGATCCACGGAAAATGGTCTAATACTGTGTATTCATAAGTTTAAAAACACAATTAAACTAGACATTTAAGGAGAAATGCATTTCTGGCACACGAAGGTAGGACTCGGGTGTGCGAGCAATGAATGACACACACTACACTTGGGAATCCAGCAACGCTGCAGTAAGCTTCTTCACTCAGTTCGGTGGGAGCACAGGAGCACTACTTGTGTTTAAACAGTGCACGTGGAAAGGCCTGCAGAAATCTATAGAATGCCTGCTGAGACCCACCGACACACCTAAGGTGCCTGAAATGAGCCAGTGGCATAACAGTGTGAGACTGATTAGAATATTATGAGAGTTGGGGCACATACGCAAATGCTTCTCATGATTTTAAAACCATTGTAATGAGCTGTAACGCACACATTAAGCATTCAGTATTGAGTATGCATTCTACAACCTGCTCCTCTGACATGCTGGCTACGTTCATTGTATATTCTGTCTTTGTTTTCTTTTTTTTCTGTTTGGAGTTCTAAAACGTTCTGTGTGTGCTCCTGCTTACCTCTTTTGCTTGGCTGTTTTTGTTAGGCTGCAAGCGCAGTGCACATCTGTCGGCTATACTGCCCTTCACCGGTTCTTCTATGGTGCATATACTAACATGCATGTTCTGTCAGCTGTTGTTATATTTCTGGCATTTCGGTGGACTTTCTACTGCTGACTACAACTCCAGGATAAATGCATAACGGGCGTTGTTTCCATTTATGATAGCTACTGAACGTGTTGTGTGCTAACTTGTTGCACAAACATGCATCCCCACCCATACAGATTAAATCACACAATTACATCTTATTTTGTATGAGATCGGAAGAAGGCACAATACATTATTTATTTGTATCTATTTTTTGCAATGATAAAATGTGCTAACTTCTCCAGTGCAGCTCCAAACTGCCTGGTAAAAAAAAATAAAAAAATAAAAAAAACAGGACTAGGTACAATGCAATGCAAAGTGTCACCTTTATATGAGGACAAGGAATGTGGGAGGAAGATACACGCCAGAGTCGGTAACAGAAACCTTATGACAGCTGGGTTACATAGTGTGGTGGATGCTCTTGCTAAGACAACATTGGCTATAGACATTCAGTTGCTTGCAGGCTATATTACAACAAACATAAAACAAGCGGACATGGGTACAAGTCAGGTAACCTTTCACATGGCCAAGCAGGCACATTGTTGATATCAGGTAATGGCAACATGAGGGAGAGCTTGGCCGAATAGTCAAGAATACGAGTCATTATATGATAGGTTATTTATAACGCGCTTAATATTCAATGTATCCAGGCATAATGAGATAGAGCTTCTGTTCATGGAGCCAGGTTTTCATATTCCGTTTCAAACTCTTGTAGCTACATTCTGTTTCCAGGATTATACGGAGGCTTTTTTTTCAGAATTTGGAACTACTACTGTGAAGGATCCTGCATTATGCATAATCTACTGCTATTTTATCAATATTCTGCAAGTCTCTGCAATGATTATTTATTTCATTCTCTCGGTGCAGATGTTTTATTTAATGAGTGTGTCATTATCATTTGTCCTTATTTAGAAAATGGGGAGTAACATAAAAGGATTGACTCTGCTAATCTCAGGAAATAAGAACTCATAGACATTATCCGGGAACACGCTTTTGCAGCATTGAGGGGAAGCCTCATTGTGCTTGTGTCAATGCTACCAACGGAATCCAGGAGCAAACCAAGTGCCCTGAATCTGAGCCTTACTTATTGCACATTTGCGACCTCAATGCCCCGCCGTGAGTCGAGAGCATTCCTACGGAGATAGGCAACGCATGTCTGAACATCTGAGTTGATTGGTATACGTTATTCCGAGTTTGCAATTTGGCAATGCTGGCATTTAACAGTGATGCGCATGCATAAAGATGGTTATGATGAAAGAGCGAGCATGACAGAATAAAGACGGAGAATCTCAACTTCATTATGTAGCTAAACCAATTCGTGTTCTTTCTATTATTAATGTACAGTTACTGCAGGGATGCTCTCCTGGTTTCCCGTTCAATTATTTATACTTGTCAGGTGTTCACTTTCCTACACATAAAATGCAGTGCCCTCCATTCCATTTTTGAAATGAGGGAGTTACTTTTCATTTTCAAACAAACTCTGATCCTTGTATTAACCATACCAGTGTATGGGAATTACATCTCTTTCCTTGCGTATCCATGCATAATACAACTCTACCCAGAAATCTAAGTCATGTACTGTTTTAGTAACAATGTCAATAAATGGACATTTCTAGGCACCTAAGTACTCATTTAATCTTGTTTTCAAAGTGAACACCCACACGGTAAAATCCGACGCAACAGTTATGACAGCAGGCATGGCCGAACTTGACTTTAGAGGTGGATCCCCTCAGGTCGATTGACCCACAAAGACCTTAAGTTTATTTCTCAATCCACCCACCCTAGAGATACATACATATATATCCATCTCTACTGGCTAGGAAACCAATCTGATAACCTAACATTGCTGCCGGTGAATTGGAAAAGAATCATGTTTTCGCTCATCTGGGATTAATGTAGCCTTTTTCTAATTTAAATAGATAAGTTACTTTACAAATAAGCCAAGATGGTAAAAGACACATGACTTGCTGTCAGATTGGAGGCTGAAAAAACACCTGGTTTTTCTGCCTATTCTTGTCTTTTCTGTGAAGGCTCTGCATGTATATTTTTGTGTCTGCTTGGATCATGTGCGATGCTGGTTATACTTTGTGAACAAGGGAATTTTACACTCTTGCCTGAGCTGTAACGATTTATTGGCAGACCACCCATAACACAGGGAGTTCCTTCCCTCCCCACTCAAGGTGTCACACAAAAAACAGTTTAACAGATTGTTTTCTTCAGCCCTACTTCAGACGCATATCATGCCCCTTGGACCACACCCACCTGATCTACCAATGAGCCAAGAACCAGACCGGTGTACAGGAAATATATGTGTATTTATTTAAGTAATAGAAATCACACTGAACTACATTTGCCACCTTCTTTGTGGCTCACCTTTAACTTCTTGTTACTCAAATCAATTACACAAATTAGTTAAAAAACACAGATCACAATTCTTTACTGTCTACAAATTTCACTTCAAGAAATGTGAGCAGTGCCTTTTTCGCAGTCATTTAATGTTTCTTCCACAGAGGACACAGTCTTTCTTGCATATGAGATGTCTTTGGTGACCTTGTTGTGGTTTTAATATAACACCGCTGTTAGGCAAGTATCTGAGAACCCTGTCTCCAAGGAAAAACATTCTTGTTCTTTATGGGGTAAGCCAAACATGGAGCCTGAAAAAGGCTTCTTTTTCAGTTGTTTATTTAACTTGGATTGTTCTGTACCCAACGTCCACTTGACTCACGCCTTTAATAAATGGACCAAGGGTAGAGAGACCTCTGCGTAGTGTTCAATGAACTTCCAACTATAGCTAGTGAGTCCAAGAAGGCTTCTTTATTCTCGCAGAGAAGTAGGGTATTTTTAATTTCGATAAGGCTTCCACCTTCTTTGCCTGGGATTAAGACCCACAGGTGTGATCAAGTGTCGTAAGTAGTTCACTCTGATCTTACACCACTGTGTCTTCTGAAACGATAGTTTTGCTCTGGCTTTCTGCAACTGGGTTAGAACCTAACCAATTTCTGCTATATGTTCCTCCACATTTGAGCTCTTGATCAAAACATCATCCACAGAGGTCAGGTTTCCCCTTTAGCCCAAAACGGACATGGCATTATGTAGGAAGATGCTGAACTGATTGCCATATTTTATGTATAAAAAGGGGGTTTGGGTCCACGTGTACTGCAGTCCACCGAAGTTAAAGGCAAGCTTGTACTGGTCTTCCCTATTCACGGGTACTGTCCAGTAACCGTTGGTCAGGTCAATGGCGGTGTGCACCTTTGACCCTTGGATAAGGGCCAGTCCATGATTGATGTAGGGAAGGGTCCATCTTGACATGTGGACCCGTTTGTTCACCTTCCCCAGGTCTGCACATAGTCTCCATTGGATGTTTGGTTTCAATATCCCCAGTACCGGGTTGTTGAAGGTGCTGTGGATAGGACAAATAATCTCACGGAATTCTAAATTCTTAATAATCTCTGTGAGTGACCCCATGGATGCGAGAGGTAACTAGTATTATTTCACAAATACTGGAGCCATCTCGGGGTCAATGGGAATGGTGGTTGAATGAATGAATGTGTGTCCACAGTCATATGAGTCCACTAAAAAGATATCTTGGAATAACAGGAATACCTGTTTTAGCATTTGTCTTTGCTCCTCACTCTCACAGGCATCAGCTATATTGATCCGTTTCTCGACCATCTGCTTGAAACCTGAGAAAGACCTCTGGTATGGCAATTTCTGCTGTATCCTCCAGTTGGGTGAAGAGATCTCTTTTGATGGTGTTGACCTGGTGTTGACCTGGTGTGACCTGGTGTTGACCTGCACAGAGCATCTGAGGTAGTGTTCCTTGATCCTGAACACTACTTCATCCCTCCTAATGTCACAAGACACCTCTTCCACACTGTGGGGGCAGGAAGAGTACACCAGAAAATGTCATCCCTCCCTAGTAAGAATCTTTTCTGGAGGAATACCGTTGCTGATGTAAAGAAAGTCGTTTGGGATTGGTCTCATGATTTTATTACCTAAATGAATAGAATAATGTTGGTCATCAACCGCCATTCCAATAAAGGTGTCTGCATCCAAAGATATACTTCTAGGGTAGCTGTTATCCACCAATATTCGAATGGTGTTGTGTTCTAGGTCTACTAAGGGGGTCGGAGTTATACCCAATCCTTGTTGTTGGAGATGGGAATTTAGATTTATATATGTGTCCTAATGTCTGAGGTTCTGTACTAGCTTAATTTTGAGTGGAAGAGTAAATTGTCACACCTGTCCTGGGATGGTTACCTCATGACAAAACGCATATTTATTTCTGTGTATTTTTTACCTTACAGATTTTACTAGTTTCTTTACTGACCCTGTCCCTCTTCCAGCTAAATCCCTACCCTACCTCATCCCATATTCCCTCACCCACCCCATGTGTATTGCACAACACACTCTCTAAAAAAGTGAAGTAAACATTCTGTTGTTACTTTTCTGTGGCTAACACTCTGATTACCTGTGGCACAAGCCAACTGTCCCCTAACATATCTTTCATAATGTAATTATTGTTAAAATAGCCAGAGGTAAGCTCTTTTAAGTGTCTAAAGAAAACTCTCCTAGCGTAAACATTTAAAAAAGAAAAGTGTGGCCTTCATTAAGGAATGCCAAGCAATTTAAGAGTACAATTCCAAAAAGCCTTCAAATCCCACATTAAGAATGCTTAATTCCACATATCCTGGAAGTGTTCTACATTGTTATCTATCGATCTTACAAACATAGTTGGCACTATTGTCAATGTAAACCTGAGCATAATAAAAGCTTGATGTATACAAAAGCAATTTCACTACTAGCTTCGCACCTTTCCAACACATAGGCCGTGGAATGAGTTCAGGTATCAAAGAACATATTTTAATAGGTATACACAACAATATAAAAAGAGCATGGGCCTCATTACGAGGAGGGCGACCACAGAATGTATGGTGCTGGTAAGGGACTGGCACTGTACATTCCGGGCCGCCCTATTACGAGGTCTGCAGCGGGTCCTGCTGAGAACGTCTGGTAAAACCAGGTGTCCTTAGCGGGACCCGCTAGCACACCAGGATGCTAACAATGGGCCCGTCATTAACGGGCCCGTTGTTAGCATCCTCCCCATTCCCATGCAGCCCTATGGGGTCTCAAATGGGAATGGGAATGTACCGGGTACGGGTCCAGGGAAAGGGAATCACTGGGCCCTCCAAGGTCGGAATGGCCCAGTAATTCCCTATTCCAGGAACTCGGACCCAGTACCCGGTACCCGGTACGGGGGTAGCCATGCCACTAACCTGAGGCCCCATGTGTTAGAAAAGCACATGAACAATCTTAGTAAAACAAAGAAAAAAGGCCTGCTCGGGGCCATTCGAACAATCAGCATTTTTACGAAGAATATATAAAAGAAAAACATCACACGAATCACATAGGGATGGTTATGGCAGCTTTCATCAATCAGATGAGACTGAATAGGACTTTTTTGCATTCAAAAGTATGTGATGTTAGTACCACTGGTGATTTTGGTAAACATGAATTAGTATCTATTTATCATGACACGTCAGTGTAGACGTGTCATAATAAATAGATATTAATAGATAGTAAATTACTAATTTACTAATTTAAAATATGTTTTTTTGATACCTGAACTGATGTTGACAGATACAGCTGAGTGAAAGTTATCACTCACAAAGTACTCATTCCATGGCCTATGTGTTGGGAAGGTGGGAAGCTAGTAGTGAAATTGCTTTTTGTATACATTTATCTACTCAATCACCATAGTCCCCGAAAAAAAGAGGAAAAATACTTGCTCACAACTTGTAAACTAATAAAAGCTTGAGCCATACGAATCACAAGGCACTACCAAGATCTTAAAACTTTGAGGAAAACATATTCTTGTTTTAGAGGAACTGGAGATGATATCAGCAACTTTAGATGAAATCATCTTACATGACATTTGTGGAACTATAAATCTTCTATCATGAAGTCTAACCATGTTTAATTTAGATCCAGCATTCATAAGACCTCTAATATGTCAAATCATCTATTCTTCATTATGAAAGATATATTTACACTGCTTGCACTAGCCTCTATTATAGTTCCCTCACCGGCTGGAACCAGAAATGAATCTAGCTAATGTTTAGATTAAGCATGAAAAATCACGTCTGTAACTCACTTTACATCTATGACTGATGTTTCACTATTTAGTAGGGCTCAATGAATTGTACACAACATCTTTAACATGATTTGGAATCATTCATCACCTCTTCCACATTTATGGAATAATCCAAAGACTTCCTGTGACAGAGGTCAGCAAGCGTATCAAGACACCCTTATTGAACCTGCATGATTTAGGGAATAGGGGACTGATTTCTCAATCCACATTCCTGGTAAAGCAGGTTGAACGTGATTATGCACCAGCTCCAAATGCTTTATCAGCAATATAATGTGCTTACTGATAATCATTCAGACTTTAGAACAGGTAAGAGGACTGAGTTGGCTACAACAGCAATTTCCAACTACAAGAGTGTTTATGGTAGGACAAGGTTATGAAGGATATGATTAGGTTGAAACTTGAGGGTGAGCAAAAGGGTAGAAGGGTAGACTTTGGTCTTGCACAATTTTGCAGTTTGCGGAGTACACAAGTGTAGATAGGGTGATTAGTTCAGTTGTGTTTGAGGTGTGGGTAGACTTTTCAAATGTTTAGGAGGAAGTTGAATCTGGCTGTGGTGGCAGTGGTGCTTATGAAGAGGCAGAGTTTTAGGTCACTGACAAAGAGAAACCCAAAGTTGTAAACCATGGGTGAGGGTGTGACAAGCTCACAGGGAAATAGATGGGAGAGGGAACTGTGGGGTTGGCTTTAGAGGCAGACAACATTTTAATTCCATGTCTGAAGAGTTTAACATAATGTTTTTATTTATTTTCATTTGTATCGCACACTTGCAGCCCAGAGGCATCGAGCCGCTGTTACAAGAGATTTGTAAGAATTTTTAATTAGTGGTGACATGTGACCAAGGTGGTCTCTTAGGTACAGACAGATTGATAGTGGGCGACTTTGTATGCAGTTACACGAGTTACATACATCATTAGAGTTTACATAGCAGACTTGGTTTTGTATTATGCAACACAGTCCTTATTAAAACACAGACAGCGGACTCATACAATTTAAACGAAAAGCTTTCTTTTGGTGGGACTCTATCGTTCTTAGGTGTGTGGGAAGGGCATTCCAGTGGTAAGTGGCCATCGCGGGAAAGCTAGCGCCACCGACACGGACGTTCCTTGGAGTGTGAATCATGTTCGAAAACCTTGTCTCAAGGGTCTGGTGGAAGTATGTATGGAGATTCCTTGAGCTAGATAGGGGGGTGCAAGATCATGGAGGCACTTATGCATGAGGGCGAGAGTTTTGAAGACCATTCTCTCTTTGACAGGCAGCCAATGGGCCAGCCTTCTCACTTCCGAAATGTGGTATTTCCTTGAAGTTCCGGTGGTGGCCCTAAGGGCATTGTTCTGGACCATTTGGAGCTTAGCCAGGTTTTTACACAAAGTCCCCACGAGGAGGGTATTGCAATAGTCCAGCATCCAATTATTGCCCGGCAATTGTAAGGCAGTCTGTCGAGATAAGAAAGGTCTAGCAGCGTTAAGAACTTTGGAGTAGTAAGCAGATGAGGAAACAATGACATTGACCTGCCTGTCCATCGTCAGATCAGAGTCTAGGTAAACTCCAAGGCCCTCATTACGACCCTGGCGGATTTTTTCCGCCATCGACGGACTTTCCGGCCATGGCGTAAAGTCCGTTTACGCCATGGCGGATGGTGGACTTACCGCCCCATTCCGAGGTCGGCGGGGCGGTAAGTCCCCATTGACCCATTTACCCTTCCCCATTCCCATTTCGGCCCCATAGGGTATAATGGGAGTGGGGAAGGAGTTAATTACGCCACCGTAAATTACGGTGGCGTAATTAACACCAAGGTCCCATAGCGCCATGGATTTTTACGCCCGCAAAAAGCGGGCGGAAAAATGACCATGGCGCTATGGGAACTCGTAGTTGGCGGTAAGGGGTCGGCGCAGCTAACGCTGGCGCAAACCCCTTACCGCCAGGGTCCTAATGAGGCCCCAAGTGTCTTAACATTGTACGAAACCTTGATGGGAATGTTGTCGATAGTGAAGGAGAGGTACTGCTGGTCGAGATTGCCCAGGGTGGTGGGAGAACGATTAATAGGAGTTCACTTTTCTCACTATTAAGATACAGCCAGTTATAAGCCATCCCGGACAGAATAGTAGAGTATATGTTGGTGAGAGTAGTAGTGAGCGATATTTGCAACTGCAACTGTATCAATTAAAATGTATCAAAAAGGTATGGTAGTGCAGTAAGGCACCTCAGTAACTGAATAAGATTTCTTGTGGCTATAGGAGGGGTGAGTAACCCATAATCATATACTCCCATTTTCAAAACAGCATGGAGGAATTCAGAAAGGCAAATGCACTCGTTTTCAAAATAACCAGGTTACTAGGTAACAGGGCTGGCGAAAAGATCTGAAGTTTGAGTTTAGCAGACATATAGTAGAGGCCCATTCTATGGATCTTAAAGTGCAGTAAATCCTTGCGTTTTTAAGAAAGGCGAGTCATGGAAGGGCAGGGACTCTCTTGACATGAAGGTCACTTGTGAGATGTAAATGTGTGATTTTGAACAACAGGGGGAACAGGGAGCTGGTCAGAATCGTTGATGTGATGAGACGAAGGTAAACAAGCTGTGATAAAATATGAAGTCATAATCAAAGGTGACCCCATTTCGGGAAAAGTAGCCTGTTAGCCTTTCAGAGCATGCAGAAATGTCTGTTTCATTCCCTAGACATTACCTACTCATTTGAGCATGGTCCACTCAATTTACTAGATATGTGGCTAGGTTTTTCCATAGTACTGGCCCTCCTACAGAGGAACCTCTTTTTCCAGGATCTGCATCTAAATCAAAGACAATTAACCACTTTGCTGGTGGCTAGACAGTTTGGGAGAGGTCTCTTGATGGTTTGAGATGAGTAACTAGCTGATTTGTTTATTTTCCCCTCTTTTCTTTTTTCTTTTTTCTTTTTCCTTTTCGTCCATCATTCCCTTCCCATAACCTACTTTTCTTTCTGTCCCCCCAATTTTTTGTCTCCTCTTGTTTGGATGTAAATTGAATTTTGTCAGATATTTCATTCTATGTATGACAATCATTGTTTACTGTTAGATGCGCATACCTTTATTTTATTAATATTGTTGGTATTGTTTGGCCTGCAAAGTAAGTGCATAGTCATTTTGCTCGGAATTGGCACGGCAAAAATACACTTTGCATGGTTCCATGAATCAGGGTTTGTGTCGACAGTGCGGTCACTTTTGAGCAGTGCAAATTCACTTTGAACCCAGCAAATATTCCATGAATCGATCCCTTAGTCTCTCCTTGTTGGTTCAACAGCATCAAACAGGGTTTGTCAGCACAGTGCATGTGGGTCGAACCAAGTTTGAATGAAACTTGTCGAATGAAGCTCAAATGAAGCTTGTCTATAAAACCAGCCCTTACGTTTTTTGAAGGGAAATTCGTCCCCAAAGTGATTTATGGTTTGCAATTGTGTTCTGAGCAAACTGTGGCTAACTCCAGGTAACTGTGGGTAGAATCTGGAGACGGATCCTCGGTTTACCTAATGCCTTCCCTTTATTTGCTATTATAAATGACCGGGGTACATCTCTTAGGGGGATCGTGTCCAATGGAGGATGCTTTCGTTATATGCAAAATGCAAAAACAAGGCACCATTTGTAAACACCTTATATGAGTTGGTGGGTTGTAACATTGACTTTTCAGGTTTCCTAACAAACGGTTGCAATTTGTGTGAAAAGATCATTTTTTATATCAATTCTAATCTGGGGAAATTAATGACTAATCCAATGGAAACTAAAAGGAAGCTATTCGATACTAATTGGATCCATACTTTAGAAACTTTTCACTCATATAAATCGATGCGCCATTTATCACACGAATATAAGAAACGAGGGTCAGTCTCCAAGATTCTTTGCCTATTGGGAAGAGTTTGAGACCCCACCTTTTAAAGGCAAAAGGGCACAGGGGATTGGACAAGAGCACACCTGTTGTAAGGGGTCCAATCCCTGTAGCTGTGACAAGTGACTCTTGCCTTTTTTGATCATACCGACAGTGCTTTGTTCAGCAGGAGATTGAGGGGACAAGAAGAAGAAAGAGCCCCACAGAAAATGAAGATGGTAAAACCCTTATCTGCCCTGTCTGGCGCCACTAACCCCGCACCTTCCCATGCCTGCAACTTCAAAGGTTGGCTATTCTTATGTGTGTGCCTCGTTAAATCATGGTTACCAGGAGCTCTGCTGCTGAGAGTGTCCTTAGCTGGAGGAGAAGTATTAGCCACCTTTCAGGGGCTCAGGAGATACCGCTTTCATGCCTATTGTCCCACTTCCTGAACCCAAGCTAGGCTGTCTATCCACAGTCCACATAGCCTTTCCAAAGCTGACCTGAACTCACAGTATGATTATGATATACATTTGATGTGGCTTTAATAATTGTGTGCATCTGTCACCATATCAAACCCAGGTATGGCTTTTTCTTAGATGTTACCCTACAACCAACGAATAAGCCCACAATGATCATGCTTTGGATCATGGGTGCAGGAGTTAAATGGAACCACTGTCTGCAGTAAATGTGTGTAACAGCACGTGTCAAACAGGGCACAGCCTGCTTTGTGCTGCAGAAGGGCATGTGCTGCAGATCAGGAGTGTGATGCAGCAGTGCCCATGTGTGTACTACACTTCTGGCTTGGAGTATTCTGAATATGAGTTGTATGTATTTATTTAATTAATTTAATGTATTCATATCATTTGTTGATAGCACCCTGACCTAGAGTTATCATGGCACTAGTACCTAGATTAGAAGCAAACGTTATAGTACAGTCATGTCATGATAGGCAGGAATAGTTTTCATACATACCTGTTGAACAGTACAGTTATCAATTCTTTTCTGAAGACATGATAGGATGGTTCATTTTGAATGCCGGGAGAGCGTGGGGGCTATGACCGTGAAGCTAGACACTCCTACTCTTGTTCTGGTGTTTCTTGGCATGGCTAAGGCTATGGTTGTAGATGAGCATAGGCAGTGCGGTTTGGCACTTTTGGATATGCATTGGAGAAGGTAAGAGGGTGCAGTGTTGTGCAAGCATTGTTAAGTGATAGATATGATTTTAAACTCAATGCAGACTTTGATTGGCAGCCAGTGGGCCATCCATCTTACTTGCGAGGTGCGGTCTGTATGTTTCATACCCCACGCAGCCCAAAGGGCATTATTTTGAATAGGTTGAAGCCTGGTTAAGGTTTTGGTAGATGTGCCAGAGCGAATGGCATTGCATTAATCTAGTTTACTGCCAATGATAGCTCTGGCTAGTGTAAGGCAGTTGTCAAAGGATAGACACTTTCTACTGAGTTTAATGAGCTTGGTGGAATATGTTGCTGATGAGGCAAGGGCTTTGATATGTTTTTGCATGGATAGCTCAGAATCTAGGTATATGTCAAGTGTTTTCACGTGGCTGGAGACACTGGTAATGTTCCCATCAATGTCCAAAACCATTGTAAAGGATGCGAAAGCTGGGTCCAAATGTCTGAGCCGATGCAGGGAGCCTACAATTAGGAGATCTGTTTTATCATCATTCAGGAATACATGGTGGTCTGCTAGGCCTGAGTGATGCTGTAGACTCTCCTAATGTTGTCTGAGTCAGTGGTATGGTTGCCAGTGAGTTTGAGTAGGACTGGGTGTCGTCAGTGAAGTTGGTGTAAGGGATTTCCAAGTTGTCAAGGTGGTCAAAGAGGGTCTTTGTGTACATTTTGTACAGTGTGGATGATAGGTACAAGCCTTGCTGTACCCCATACTGCATAAAGATGAAGCAGGAGAAGGATGGCTAGTTCTCTGGCATCACAAATACTGTCTAGCTGGATCTTGAGGTCCAGCAGGGCAGCCTCAGTGCTCTGTCTGGTTCTAAAGCCAGATTGACACTTGCCAATGTGGTCCTGGGTCTCCAGGTGGGTTTGGAGTTGGGTGTATGCGGTCCAATCAAGGATTTTAAGCTGAGAGGGTACTGTGGTGATGGGGCGGTAGTTGGAAGGGAGGGTGGAATCCAAGGAGGGCTTTGTGAGGAGGGGTGTGGCCCAGGCTCCTTTGATTGCTTTCGGGACTGAGCGTGTGGCAAAGGATGTGTTTATGAATTTGGTGATGATGGGTGCAAGGGGGTCAGCACACATCTTGATTATGTGGGAAGGGCAGATATCCCCTTTGCCCTTGGATGGTTTGAGTCGTTGAATGATGGTTTGAGCTTCATGAAAGATATCCGAGAAGCAAGGGGGATGAGGCGATTGTGGCATGGCTGCCTAGATGAGGAGGGGGCATCATTTTGGTGGAGAGCATGGTTTGTCTGTTGATAGTTTTGGTTTGTGGATGGTTTTATCTCTAAGAGTGTGTGCTTTGTTGGCAAGGGGTGGATTGGACAAGAGAGCACCTGGCCTTGTCTTTGGGGAAACTGTCGATGGGAAGTGGGATTTCTTAGTGAGGTTTTGGATAGCAGACTACCCTTTGTGAGATGGATTACCTACATCATTTAATTTATTATGAATCAAAAAACCCAGCGATTCTACATTGTCACCAGATGGCAATCCTTCACGCTGTGCATGTGTGAGTATGTGTGTGTGCGTTTCTGCACCCTTGCAAGTACAATTGTGTAACTGGCTGTTTTTATTGAGGATTCCACTGGGATGCAAGCCGTTTCTGTGCTCATTGGATGATTAAGTGCACATAGTATGATTAATAATCAGATCATTTACAAACCATAATATATCATCGGATCAATGTCCACCCAGTTCAAACGTGTAGTGCAGCGTCATTCTGCAGAATGTCCAAACCCTTAATGTTGTCCTTTTACTTTGTTTTTCAAAATCAAATAAAAACGATCTGGTCATTGAAGGGCAGGTCCACCCTTTCAAATATTTCTACAGCATGAATGAGCTTGTATTTGGTAATGCTGTGTAATTCAGTCTTTGAAATGTGCTCTAGGTCAGAGTTTATATCTTTTCACTGCACGCACGTGTTCCAACACGCTTATATATGTAAAGAGTGAGCAGCATTGTGCGTCTTTAGCGTATTCATCGAGAGAAATTATGTATTTTCTACCTTGAACATTTCCCTGGACTGAAATAAAAGAGACACAAAGTACATTTACAGTGTCGATGGTAATGGCATTTTATAATAAGCTGCACAAGGCAATTGTAAGCATTCAACATACATAATTCAGAACAGTATACGCTTACACCAACTTTATTTCGAAAAGCATATTGTGCTTGTATCACTTGTTTGCTTGCACATTAATTGCTGCCACTTCGCTTTAAATTGAGGCAAGCCTCAATGCAGGACTGACAAAAGTGAGGCCAGAAACAGGATAGAAACATGTTGTTTACAGCAGTTGAACAATAGGTCATAAACGTGTGAGTCAGATTGTATATACATTTCAGTATGTTTGACTGCTGTTGTGTTATGGTTCGGTGCATATAGGATAACGTTTCCACAACTGAAGCATTTTGTAAGCCACTGAGGTGTTTGTGAACGTATACATAAAAAAGGCAGCATAGTTAGTGTTTGCTTGTTACTGCAATATCAATCGATCAATTAATTAAGTTTATTTCCGATATGAAGACATATTCATAAAAACACCAATAAACGTACTTGGAATACCCATTATAGATGTATTTTACATTTAGGAGTGTATTACTGTTTTTATAAAATATTCCAGCTCTCCCATCCTCAAACCCCTAGCTAGAGTAATGGGCTATTACTCTTGTAGAGGAGGAGCCAAGTACCCCCACTGCAACTGCCCCACCGATATCACCTGAAACATAAGAACCAAAGTATGTGACGTATACTGAACAGTTAAACCAGCAAAGGGAAGAGCATGGACTCTGCGCAGTACGAATAAGAATACATATACCTAAGAGAAAATGGGAGGTAAAGAACCCATTGAGGAAACCATGCTTGCATACAAGACAATATGATGGCCATTTGAACAAGATTCCTGAAGAAACAAAGAAACTGACAAGGATGAATGGTGACGTCATAAAAAGTTGAATTGAAACCCATATAGAGAGATAACCAGACCAGAGAGGCAGACGATTTATAAAGAACAAAGAAGCACCAAGGATACGTGACATCTTGGGATCAAGATGAAGGGACTTATGCCACAGACCCGATGAAGATACTTAGTTTGTTTAAACATGTACAGATGCAATGAAACGCAAGCAGCAAAGCGATCATGAAGCTAGCCACATGCTTTTAAATAGATAAGACTGTGGCAAGTGCCAACATATACATATATATCAGTATAGATACATATGGACAAGTAAAGGCTGAATGTTTCCACTATGTATATAAGCAGTACTGAACGAAGCAAGAAGGCCTCATTTTAGTGTTACAGTTGAGAAAAGCAATTGAATTAAACAAAAAAAAGTTCAGCTAAGGAGTTCACTGAGCCAAGAAAGCCAAGGTCTTATCAAACTGGAATTGGCTGACATTAGATACAATTAACGTGAAAGAACAGAAGCTCCTGTTCAGAGAGTTCAAGCAAAAACAAAAGACGTCAGAGGACTATTGAGCATAAAATCAAATACACGAAAAGGCTCAATTTCATGGTGTCCAGTCACATGATGGAAGAAAGTTGGATGGACGAGATTATCACACCTATGCACGGAAGCCAGCTAGTGCCCATACTCCTTAAAAATTCTCAGAGAACAGTACAAACTCAAGGCTAACTTCAAAGCACTAATTGACACTGGATCACTGAGGTAATGGATGATATTTTAATTGGTGGGAAGCTGGTGCTAAAACGAGCTCACCCGCATCTGGTCGTTCAGTCTGCGTCCTGCTAACGTAGGAAGGAAAAGTACTAATGGGGGTTAGAAGCCAACCAATTGTAGGGGACCACGTAGTTGGGGGTTCTATAGTGTGTGTAGCCAATGGGACGTCGTACATTTAGTGATGTTCATAGTGACCATTTTGAAGGGAGGGCTTAGTTGTCCCATCTGATGTTAACTATCATATTACCTCTTCCGGTTACTCTATACAGATATAGAACCTATGCTTAGTTATTCACTTAGAACCAACCCCACCTCCCGTTAGGTTTTTGTAGTTTGCCATGTACGATGACGTTGGTAATGACGCAGGTCAAAACGTCGATGATGACCAGTTATGGGTATAAGAACCCAGTTTTTTTATGAAGTAGTTAGAGTCAGAGTATCGAGCGATTGCTGATGTTCGTTGTACTCCCTGTTTTAGATACTTGACAATAAAACAGACAAACTTTTGCCAAACTATTTGTGTTGTCTTGTTGATGTATGAATAAAATCTGCACCCCCATCTAACTCCAGGGTACCGCTACTCATCTTAAAGGGCTGGTCGGAGCCTCCAGTTCACTTGGTAGCAGAGATAAGATGGTTAGGTAAGATAAACCATCGGCCGTCGACATAAGTACCTTTAGAGTCTCGGCAATATTGCACGACCTTTGCCATTTGGCTGACAGGGCATGAAGCTTCCTGTAGAAGTGGTTAGAATAGGCAACTCCTTGCAAGGGACGGTTTAACGGGACCCCTATTTTAAGATAGAAACCCCTCCCACATCTACGCGATGCGGATCAAAAAGCAACTCGAAGAGTCGGTAATGAAGGCGGTGATCCCGAGGATCCGAAGAAGAAAAACATGCGAACGATGAGTGAATAGACCAAATAGTGTGGCAAAGGGATGCATGCTTAATGAGTAGCACTGAATAATGGAGGGAGACGGGATAAAATATAGTGCTAGAGTAAGGGTGTAATATATATGTATATGGGAAACAAAATATTGGGGGTCATTCCGACCCTGGCGGTAGGGGGTTAACAGCACCGGTAAGGATGCCGGTGCCGTTAACTGCCTACTGCCCAATTACGAGGTCCCTTAGCGGGTCCCACCAGGTCCTGTCTTAGCGGGACCTGTTAAGGGACCATGGAGCTAATAATGGGCCCGTTATTAGCTCCTTCACCATTCCCATTGAGCCCTATGGGGGCTCAAATGGGAATGGGGAATGGTTTTCGAAATGGGGATTTAACGGGTCGGCATAGGTCAGAATGTCCCGGTAAGTCCCCATTCCGACACCACGGAACCGGATCCGAGTTTGGCGGGAGCCATGGTGCTAATAGCACCATGGCTCCCGCCAAACTCGGAATGAGGCCCACTGACTTGAGTGTGGCCAAGCAATATAAAAAAGAGTAATAGCTGTGAGTGAGGCCGCTACAAGAGAATACACCCTGTTCCTAGACTTTAAAGAGTGCTAGCAGAAGCTTTAATTCAGAGCCCCTTAGCGTGACATATAGAAGACAAGACTGGTTAAAAACAGTCTTAAAGGAAGTATCTTAAGTTCCAATCAGGGCAGATTTAGAGGGTAAGACGAGTCTTAAGAGAAGATTGTGAGTAGTATGTGTGGCAGGTCAAGTTTGTCTACTTGTTTTATGTAATTGAAAGGGGGTGATGATGTCATAGTTGAAAGAAAAACATTTTATGTAAAAGAGAAGGGTGAAGTTGAGACGCAAAAATTGATTGTTTTATAATTGAACTTTTATGGTTGTTTTTAGCAAGATGAAAGTAAAAAATTGTGTTGTGACGGAATTGGAGCTTGCAACGATTGGTGCTCGCTCATAAGTGTATTTTGATTGACACTTTAATTGAAAACTATAACTAAGGCATAAGTGAGTGGTAGCAAAGAGAAAAGTGAAGGCGAGAAATGGAAGAAGTTACGCCATTAGTGCATCTCTGCAAACAGCTACCAAAGCACGATCTTAAACTTAAACAATACAGTGCAGAGTGGGTTAAGGGGACCGCAGACAAAATGTTTATGCCATGGCCACAAGGCGGATCATTATCGAGAGCAGTTCTGCAGCATATGATGACATATTTGCATGCTGCGTACACAGGAAAAAAGTTAGAAAAGCGCCTAGCAAGTTTAGAACTTTGGAAAATGTATGAACACGAAAAGGAGAAGGAGCTTCCTTTAGATTGGATACTCAATATATGCAAAGAGGGGGGAGAAGAGCTTTCTGCTCTGCCCGCCCTGTCTGGAATAAAAGACGAAACTAAGAATAACTAAGGGTTATACCCATTAAGGGAATGTAAAGCAGCGACGGTATGTAGCATTCCGTCATATGAGTCACCTACGCAAAGTAGTGATGAGGGCCTAGTGAAAGATACTGAGAAAGATATAACCTCCAAAGTCCTGAGGGACAAGGAGAGACGCGACAGACTGATCGAGCAAGTACATCTCCAGATATAAGGAGAGAGATAAAGAGATGGAAAGGAGATAAGGATACATCTGATGGGATGGCGCTCTTACAGAACAAATGGATGGGAGGTCAGATTCTACTTAAACTTGATGGCGAAAGTATTGAAGATGTAAGACAAAGGGGAGATCAAGACGAACAAGACAGAAAAGACAAAGAGAGGGAGGAACGATTGAAAGATGAAGGAGACAGTATAGACAAAGACAAGACCAGTTATATCAAGATGATCAAGCTAATAAACAGGAAAGAACAGAAGAGCAAAGAAAATGTGACAATAGAAAAAGAATAGAAGATGATATACAGGAAAGGATAAGAGAGAAAAGAATACCTAGACGAAGGGATGAAGAAATACAAAGGGCATATGAACAAAGGGATATGAAAAAGAAAGAGGAAGATAGAGTAAGAGAAGAAGGGAGAAAGTGCAGAGAAGTCGATGACAACATGGAACGTAAAAGAAGACAGAGAGCACGCAATCTCGATTATTTGGAAAGGGAAGTAAGAGATCCCAATCCACAGGTAGCATGGGAAGACATAGAGGAATTATTTCCCGAATCCGAGCCATTACCAGGCACATCTAGAGTAAATCTACAAGAGGAGTTTGACTCGCGATTATTAGGGAAACGATTGATAACGTATACCATGAAATGCAAGCCCAGAAAGAATCACAAGGGAAGGGAAAAAATTATCATCTCGAGAGCACTCATTTGTATGACACGGAGGAAACCTCCTGTAGCATGAGAGATAAGGCGCTGTCTTTAGACAGACTAACATTAAATAGAGATGATGATGAGAGAAGTTGCACAAGTTGGGCACAAGAAGTATCAGACGAAGAATGGGAAACCTTCCAGATGGAAGAGAGAAGTGATGTATGTGATCCAGAGGGATATTCACCTTTGGATAAAGGAGTAAGATGGTGAGATTTAAAAATACCTTTGTCTAATGCACCAAAGCCACTGACACAGTCAGATCGACATAAGGGGCAACCCCACGGTCAGCGGGGGGATTCCTCGCCTTATGTAAGCAGGCTAAGATCATTGCCAGGTAGACAACGATGTGGGCATATTACCCCGGCGGTAGATAGACACATGATGAGAGATGAGAATGTGTTTGGAGCGTCACCGTTCCCCTTGTTAGAAAAGGGAGGGTCCAGGCCGCAGTATATACCATGGCCCCAGATGGACAGAGATAATTTAAAATGTGAACTCCTGAGTTTAACTTCCGGTGCTGGAAAATGGATACATGAGTTAGAAAAAATGACGGGAGGGAATACATTACCTATAGAGGATATTAAAGGTCTTCTAATCGCCATACTTGGTGAGAGAGCTGGTGACATATGGACATGGGCAGGTTACCCTGGTGTGACTACAACACTGCACACGATGGAGCGCCATTTAACAATCTCTTACAGGCCTTGAAGAAAGCACAGGCAACGCAAGAAAAATGTGTGTGGACTGAGGAAATTGAACAAGGGTTTGATGAATTGAAAAAAGCAATATGCGCAGCCCGAGTTCTAGGGATCCCCAATTATGCAGAGGAGTTATTTTAATTCACGCATACAGATGGCACTTTTATGACAGCAGTACTCACACAGAGAACGACATTGGGGTACAAGCCCATTGCATATTACAGTGAAATTTTGGACCCATTAATGAGAGGTCACTTTCCATGTGAACAAAGTTTGGCAGCCGCCACATTCACCATAGAAAAAGCTACAAGCATAGTGATAGGATGTTCTATGACATTATTTGTTGAACACACACTATTTGCTATTTTGGAAAAACCAAAAGGCACGTTGACTTCTCAAAGGGCTTTTACCTAGAGGTAGTCATATGAAATCCAGCGATTAAAATAGTTCGATGTAAAATAGTGAACCCAACTATGTTTATAGCTGAGCCAATCACAGAAGGAGAGCCCATACACGATTGCACAAACTATGAAGAGTTCTGTGATGAGCTCCCTAGAGTAAAGGAAAATGCACTCTCAGGGGGAGAGATTGTTTTCATTGGCCGGTCTTCAAGAATCGATCAAAATGATAGGCAAAAATATCTTTTGCCAGATGTTTCACTACCACAGCACCTGTATTTACAGGTGCTGTGGTAGTAAAATATCTGGCAAATGGAGAATTTTCAGTGCTCGTGAGTGCTTGATTGCCATCTCGTTATTCAGCACAAGCTGCAGAATTATTGGTATTGATAAACACAGACCAGGAAGTAACAGTGTACAGCGACTCTGCCTATGTGACATTGATGGTGCATGCAGGATTAGTGTGCTGGAAAAGGAGGCGCTACCTCTGAGCGGACGGCATACCAGTGCAGCACACAGCCTTATTGGACAGTCTTATTAAGGCACTACAACTCCCAGTGGGCATAGCAGTCGTTAAATGCGCAGCTCACATGAAAGGGACAGATTTTATCTCACACGGAAATCAAGCAGCAGACGCTGAAGCCAAGCACATAGCAAATATAGATACAGGGATGATGAATATTGAAACCATTGATGTGAATGAAAGGATGAATGTGATGATGATTGTGGGTGAGGGATATATTCATATGCCTAAAACACAGTTAGTGGAGCTACAAGAGGAATAACAGCAAGAGGAAATGAATTTGTGGAAGCAAAGAAGGTGTTCTTTAAACCCCTCTGAAGCATTGTGGCAACAAGACAGCACTGGTAACCCAGTGATACTTATAGCCTTATTAAGGGTAGCGCTAGAACAATTACACTACCCAGCGCATACAACTAGGGAGAATCTTGCTGCAACCATTGCTGAGGATTGGTTGTACCAAACCTAATGGGGCATGTTGCATTTTTTTATGGTAAATTGTATTGTTTGCCAACAATTCACGGCTGGGCATACACTGCGCATAGTGAGGGGAGTCATCCCAAGACCCAATGGCCCTTTTCAGCACTTGCATATCGACTATGTCAATATGATACAAGTATACAATGGATATGGATACCTGCTTGTAGTAGTGTGTCCTTTTTCTAAATGGATAGAGGCAGGTCCATGCACACATCCAGACTCTACCTGTGCAGCAAAGTTCTTAGTGCGAGAATTGTTTCCTAGATGGGGAGTGTGCGAGGTAATGAGATCGGATAATGGACCTCATTTTGCTAACATAGTTTTCGAGTATATCAGCTTGTTGCTTGGTATAAAACACAAGTTTTATTCGGCTTATCATCCGCAAGGAAATGGGATCTTTGAAAAGCTCAATGGCCTGTTAAAAGAAAGAATAGCCAAGTTGAAGCTTATTCTGAAAAAAGGGTGGTTGCCTTGACTACCGCTGACATTATATGCATTAAAGAACCAACCAGGTTCTGACCACCATCTTACGCCTCATGAAATCGTGCCAGGAAGGCTAATGAGAACACCCTTAATGCCTGCATCCAGAGTTAGAAGTGATGCTCAGCCAACGTCAGAAGTTTTAGGATTTGAATTGCAAAACTATTTGAACTGTATGACTTCTAGTTTTTCTGTAATTTCAGGACAGTTGCAGAGACAAGGGTGTTGGGCAGTACAGAACAGAGAAGGAGATGCTGCAACAACTCAACCTACTGAATTTCAAGTTCCCAAAGTATACCCCGGAGATGTGGTTCTAGTTCATAACCACACAAGGAAAAAGTGGTACGAGCCCAGATTCAACAGTCTTTTTGTCATTTAGGACGTAACACCATCTGCTGTCAAATTGCAGGTTAGCTGTGCTTGGAACTTCCTAGGGGATGTCAAAATCTACTCTGGAGAAACTCCTCTGCTAACAACCCTCCGCAAAGAAGCTACAATCATCGGGGCAGAACCACAGCATGTGCTGACGAGATCTATGACGAGGAAGAAGGATGCATAACCTGACAAGTGGAAAGCGTGCAGAACCCTTTAGTCGACTGTGGATTGATTTTGGACACTCCCTTTTTGAGCTATAAATAAAAGGGTAAAACGACACATTCAAACACTCTGTGCATCTTAGTTGCAGAGTAAAGGAAGATCTTCATGCTTAAAAGCCACAGTAGCTTATTGACTTTGGACTGGGGCATGCTTAAGCCTTGATAGGAATAAGGATATGCCAGATTCTGATCGAGGACACAGCAATTGAAAGAGGGTACAATACCCTGATTCCTTCTACACAGAGTTCTTGTTTGGTTCTACTCATGGTGTTACCCAGTGATAACCTTTCTAGGCACGTACCTATGTATTTTGAGTTGGTATTACGCTTGTATCCATCACTGGTGGGGAGAACTTGCCGCATTCCAGCTTTTATTCAAGATCCTGACAATGAAAAGCTCACAAGAAGATTGCTCATAAACATCACTGAAGAATTTTTGAAGTTGCCTGAGTACAGTGAAGAAAACACAAATGCCCTTATCACTGACTCAGCACATACACTGGTCAGTGTGGTGTTCTTTTTTTGGAAGACACACAGATGTGGTAACTTTTCTGAGAGATCCGAGAAACACTGCAAACTTAAATGTAATCCTGGAAGGAATAATAATCCAGGTGAGCATCTGTTCTGAAAGAAATCAGAGAGCGGTGTAGAAACTTTCCTCCGAGGGACAGATCGAGGAAGAAAATAAAAGACAAAACCTTTTGTTCATGCGACAGGGAAACAACATGTCATCTGGACTGAAGCAGATTTGAGGCATTGATTGGGAACTGATAAGTGAAGCAGATCTTACAGAGGCTTGCAGAGGACATTTTTCTTCACGATAAAGGAACATTTGCATCCCAATTGGCAAAAAAATTGGTTCCAGAAAAAAATATGAAGTCATTTCTTAGCATCCAGAAAGCATATAGTTGATCGAGGATGAATGCTGAATGAAGACACAGCTTCCAGAAAGCAATCTAAAAATGCAGAGCCATTAAAGTGTGTTTTTCCTTCCTTAGCATCAAATGATCGAGATGGGGAACTTTAACAGCAATGTTGTGTTTCCCCATGAGAATGCACACATTGTTCAAGAAGTAGATGCTGCAAGCTCATTACCACTGCATCATCTACACATGCATTGACCCTGTGAAAGGCGCTGGGAGCTTGCAGAACACTGTCGGGAGAGTTATTCTATTCAAGGTACTGCCCATTTTGATGACAAAAATTGATCGAATGGTACAATTTTACCTATTTCGTCCAGTATTATTTGATCGATTTTTATAAATACTGAACATGTGTTGCGGGGGTGTCACCCACTCCCCATGTTCAGTATTTTTGGTCTAGGGTGGTTGCAGAAGTGTTTTCCCCTTTTTCCTCAAAATTGGAGGCGGGGACAGAAAAAAAAGAAAATAACAAAAAAGGGACCCTGCAGAGTCGGATCCAACCCATGTTAGAGGGACAGATCTGGCACCGCAGGGTTGCAGAGGAAGCGGCAGTGACCAAGCAGTTAAGTAGAGGAGGGGGTGGGGTGGTGGTGAAAGGTACATTTTGGGTTGTTTGGCTGAAGTGAAAATCAATTTGCAGCGAAATTGACTACGGTCAATTCCAGCGGAAATAATTACACTTCGGTCAAACAACCCAGAACACCATTCAAGGCAGCTGGCCAGCGCACAATTTGCGCTACAGCTCAAGCCTGTGGAAATGCTCTGGTCACCTTTGAGAATAAGGTGACCTGCTCATTTCCAAAAATGGGTTGTCTAAAAATAGCATATCCTCCGTTCTTTTTTTAAATGCCCCATTTTTTGAGGCTCTCAGTCAAAATCTACATTTAAAAAAAATAAAAAATGGTTACACTATGAGAGAGAGAGAGAGTGATGGAGGAGATATGAAGTGATAGGCAAGAAAGCAGAGGGAGAGCAGTGGGTCAGGGTAGGAAGCGCTGCACAAGAGAGCAGAGGAAGCAGTGATGCGGTGAGCCAGAAATCTGAGAGCGAGCAGAGGTACAGAAAGTAAAGGGAGCGTGTGGTCAGTGAGCCAGAAAGCAGAGAGGAAGCGGTTGGCCAGAAAGGGGCAGTGAGCTGCAGATTGGGAAAAAGGATGAGGGAAGAGTGTGATAGAATGGGAGAAAGGATGCAATATGCAGAAGCAGCACAAAAGAATGAAGGACTGTATATTGCGGGAGGAATTGTAGAGTGTAAGGTGTGAGTTGGGAGTATGATTTGGAGTGTGGCAGGGGCTGGGCAGTGCAAATTGTGAATGGACAGTGTGACATAGTACGTGAGTATTTGTATGACAGAGTGAGAGGTTAAGGAATGCAAGTTGTGATGGGGAGTTGGTGAGATGTGTGGTGGTGACAGAGGTGTGTGGGTGTGTGGGTGTTTGGCTTATTGGAGAACATAAAAGGGGAATATTTTCAGCATTACAACTGATAATGATCAATTTAGTTAATACTATTAAATAGGCATGCACATTAAACCAAAAATGTAGTCAAATCAAACACTGTTCTGCCAAGCCAGAGACATCTGGGACTCTTCCTCTTAAATTAATACAAAAGATACATAATAATGATACCCCAGCTCTCTTGTAGCCTTGCACTCTGCCTATTTCCTGCGATGTGGCAATCTTACACCCTCCAGTTAATACAAAATGTCCCGCAAAAATGCCGCAATAAATAAAGGTTTGTGCCGCAAAATTTGCCATTTTATGCCGCAAAATATGCCATTTCATGCCACAAAATCCTGGAAGGTCTGTATATTCATACTCATATTGCTTTCATTGACAGTGAGAACTGCATTTTATATAGGAGCCCATGGGGCCAAGAATCCTGTATATGTTTCTGAGCTGAAGGAAAAAGTGTGCATGGCAACTACAAGGTAGCCCAGACCCTACATAATTATTCCTGTCCCAAGAAAAGATGGGAAGATACCTGAGCTTGAAATGGATGTTGTTAGTAATCAATCACACACAGCACTAGTTTCAGAAACGGCGTTTAAATGCCCGAGACGGGCCGTTGGATCAGGCAAGGTGAGGGGTTGATAAAGGTTGGACCCACACAGATAATGTATGTAGACATACCTGGTCCAGTAACAAGAGGCCCAAGTAGAAGTCCTTCAGAAAGATCACGCACAGAGATTATAGCAGAATTTGTATGGCCGTTTTTAGCTGTGGCTAGAAAAAGACAGATGGATAAAGAAAGAATTGATGAACTTTCGTCTACGCAGGGAACCCAGATGGATGTTCCTGCAAACAAACCAGCCAGAAGAAGCTATGTTGATGCATTTAGAGCTGTAGTCATAGAAAACTACATGAAGAGTTTGAGAACCAAAAGAAGCACCCAAGAAAATAATTATGAATTGAATGATTATCTGGACAGCACAGCACACTTGGGAAATAACATATGGTACCAACACTTGAAAGAAGTTGGAAGGACGTCAGATCAAGAATGCTTCATATGTGCACTCCTGCCATACAGCATGGGGAAGTCGAAGATCTTCATAGCTATTGAAAAAGATGTCCTAACTGCACACTGCATAGTGCACCTAGCTTTCTGTAGTACAAGAGTCCAGTTCTACATGGTTATCCAACATGGATGGCGCAACATGAGCTTTGCCTCAACGATGACCATACGGAACTCCTTATTCTGGGTTCACATCAACGTCTTAATAAACTTGACCCATCCTTCAAGTTGTTTATCATTCATGGCAACGTCATTAAGGTCTCCAACAATACTAAAACATTAGGAATTTACCTTGACTCTACACTATCATTGTGCAGACAAACTAATGGTGTCAGTTCAGCTTCTGCCTATACATGAAAACTTATTACTGCCTGTAGACCATTCCTGTCTAGTCCCAATTTCACCATCCTGGCTAGAACACTCGTCATTTGCAAGATAGACTATTGTAGTGCCCTCTACCTAGGGAATAGTCAATCTAGCCCTAACAAACTGCACGTCATTCAGAACAATGCTATTAGAGCAACAGTAAACATTCCTAGAAACCACCAAATCTCTAATCACAGACGTAATCTACATTGGCTGCCTGTTTAGCATAGAATCTCCTTGAAAACACTTGCCCTGACTCACAAATGCCTGTCCAACCAGGCTCCTATTTACTTAGCCAACCGACTCACACCTCACACTTCCTCTCGGCCCATGAGAGTAGGCCAAGCCCATACTCTATCACTCCCTAGGTTTAAACTACAAAAAGCTGCCAGCGCTAGCTTCCCTGTCCGGGCCTCTAAGCTTTGGAATACCCTTCCTAATGCTATCAGAGCTGAGCCTTCCTTCCAATCCTTTAAGAGCAAAACAAAAGTGTGGCTCTCAGCACAAAACATATGAGATATGTGATGTTATACTTCAGATTCTGCCACTCTGTCACTCACTTTTGCATCATGTTGCATAGTTCACATGTATATAATGATTGTATTCCTCTTTGCACATAGCTCTTGTATGTAGATAACTTATCTTCCTATGAACCTCGTATATTTTCATGGGAACCCCCTATATTCTCATGCTCTTTACTTGTTAGAGGAATTGTTTGTATATCCCTCCTGCCTGCACATGCTTTTTTTGTATTTTACAGTTTATATATTCAGGCCATACTGTAACTCTACCCGCATGTTTACTGTAAACTGGTAGAGTCATCTATTTTATTCATGTATGTAATCGTAACTTTGCTTCCTTAGATATGTGCCGAGATGCCCTCAGGCCCGGGGCGCTAAATAAATAAACAAAATACAAATACAAGTTCATGGTTTGAACAGCCTCTTCCAAATGGGCAACTGAATGGACCGATTCAAATAAAGATTACTATGTTCAAGAAATCAAGACAAGACACAATGCCAAGACAAATAATATTCATCATTGATCAGATACGAGAAGCCTGGAGTAAAAGGAACTGGAATAAGAATAGAATTAACTAAAAAACGGAAAGTTCCAGGAGACTCTACAGAAGACATCCGTAGATGGAAAAACAGAGGCCAGATGCAGATTTGGGAAACTGTGTATTCCAGATGGCTGGGAAGAAGGAGTAGTAATCTACAGAGACTGGGAAATAATGGGTCACTGCGAACCAACAATCGAGAGTGCACAAATGTTGTGTAAACCATTATGGCCAAAACTTGCTAAACTACTAACATGGGTCAAAGACAGAGGAGGAACCCCTGCAGAGAATACCAATGGAAAGTTCTAAATTATGCTTCAGAAACAATGGCACAAGAAAAATGGGGAAGAATCAGAACTGTGAACGAATCTTCGATGCACCAGGAATGAATATCGGAACAGCAATAATTATGGATCATTATTGTGCTTCTGGATCCAAGGCCTACATCAGAATGCCTAAAGATTGGGGAGGAATCTGCACATTGGTGAATGTCCATGTTCCTGCGTTGGTGATTCTTAAAAGCGACCTGAACATTGATAGTTTCCCAAAAGCAGATGTTCACCTAAGGAAGAAGAGATCGGTGGAGCTGATAAAATGAATAAAGAGAGAAAACTACTTCTCTGCCAAATCAATAGAAGCCTTTGATGCTATTCCATGTGAACATAGACTGTTCAACCAGACTTTTTCAGTGTTCACGTTGATCTTCATGCCAAGGATCCAGGTTGGAGCAAATACCAAGTGGCTTCAGATTACCAGATGGGAATTGCTGCAGACGATTAATAATACCATAAAGGGATTCAATGCAATCAGAGAAGAATTGAGAGATGTAAGATTGATGACACTCCAGAACAGATACGTCTTGGACATGATCACAGCTGTGGATGGAGGAGTTTGTGCCAAAATTGGAGAATCATGTTGCACATTTATACCTTCTCATGACGGCAAGAATGGAACCTTGACAGAGGCCATAGACATGCTGACAAAGCTCCATGGCCAGATGATAGAAGAAGTTGATGACATTGCTGATAACAGCTGGTTTGGATCACTCTTCTCGTGGGTTCCACAATGGATGGCAGATATGTTCACATTTCTTGGAGCTTTGTTATTATTAGTGATGCTTGGATTCTGTGTGATCAAGATAATAATCTCACAGTGCAAGAAGACAGCAAAGAAAGCCATAGAGATGACGATCATGAGTGATGTTGAACCAGGATGGAAGCCTAAAGCTCTGACTGATGAAGAAATCAGAGACTTTGTGAAGGCCAGTATCCATGCACCTGAGGGAGCAAAGTTCCCGTATCCAAAGGACCATAAGAAATATGTGGGAAGATGAATCTATTGCAGTCCAAGTGGACAATGCATGCTAATGATATGGAACAAGGATGAGCATGTGAAATCAGCAAGATGCTTGAAGGGAGTCATACAAATATGGCTCTGTAAGAAGCATTTCTTCAGACCAGAATGTTGAGATATAGAAGATGATGTGAGAGTGGTCGATAAGTTGCCCAGAGGGGGGAGTGTAGAGGAGGAGCTAAGTACCCCCACTCCAACTGCCACGCCTATATTACCTGAAACGTATGAACCAAAATATACTGAACAGTTAAACCAGCAAAGAGAAGAGCATGGACTCTGTGCAGTACCAATAAGATTACATATACCTAAGAGAATATGGGAGGTAAAGTACCCATTGAGGAGACCATACTTGCATCCAAGACAACATGATGGCCATTTGAATGAGATTCCTGAAGAAACAAAGAAACTAAATGACAAGGATAAATGATGACGTCATACAAAGTTCAATCGACACCCATATTGAAAGATAACTGGACCAGAGAGGTAGACGATTTATAAAGAACAAAGAAGACCTGATGAAGATAGTTGGTTTAAACGTGTACAGATACAATGAAACACAAGCAGCAAAGCAATCATGAAGCTAGCCACATGCTTTTAAATAGATTAGACCGCGGCAAGCGCCACCATGTACATATGACACTGGACCATTGAGGTGATGATGGATGATATTTTTATTGGTGGGAAGTTGGTGCTAAGGCGAGCTCACCTGCACCTGGTTGTTCAGTCTGCGTGCTGCTAAGGTAGGTAGTAAAACTACTGACGGGGGTTAGAATCCAACCAATTGTAGGGGACCATGTAGTTGGGGGTCCTATAGTGTGTGTCGCCAATGGGAAGTCGTACATTTAGTGACGTTCATAGTGGCCATTTTGAAGGGAGGTCTTAGTTGTCCCACCTGATGTTAACTGTCCTATTACCTCTTTCTGTTACTCTATACAAATATAGAACCTATGTTTAATTATTCACTTAGAACCAATCCCACCTCCCGTTAGGTTTTTGCAGTTTGCCTCGTAGGATGACGTTGGTAATGACACAGTTCAAAGCGGCGATGATGACCAGTTATGGGTATAAGAACCTTTTGTTTATGAAGTAGTTAGAGTCAGAGTATCAAGCGATTGCTGATGTTTGTTGTACTTCCTGTTTTAGATACTTGACATTAAAACAGCCAAACTATGCCAAACTATGCCAAACTATTTGTGTCGTCTTGATTATTGATGTATCAATAAAATCTGCATCCCCATCTATCTCCAGGGTACAACTAGTCATCTTAAAGGGCTGGACAGAGCCTCCAGTTTACTCTGACTGGCATTGCTATAGTTAGCCTTCCATACAATTGATTATTAGCCAATCGCCACTATTACAAAGGTGGACCAGCCATATGAAATGAGTCTGGGTTCGGACATAAATGAGGGAAGACCAGTGAAACTGCTAGGCAACACCACCTCCGAACTTGCTCACAAGCACTCAATGGGCCTCATTACGACCCAGGCGTTAAGGGTTAACGCCGTCGTTAACCCTTAACGCCTGATTCTGATTTTAACGGCTGCTTTTAGCAGCCGTTAAAATCCATGGCGCTAACCTGCCATGATGCTAATTACGCCACCGTAATTTACGGTGGCGTAATTAGCGCCTTCCCCACTCCCATTATGCCCTATGGGGCAAAAATGGGAATGGGGAAGGGAAAATGGGAAATGGGGATTTACCGCCCCACTCACCTTGGAATGGGGTGGTAAATCCGCCATCCACCATGGTGTAAACGTAGTTTACACCATGGTGGTAAAGTTGGCGCAATTAGCGCCTGGGTTGTAATGACCCCCAATATATGATATACCCATGATTTATTGTGGGACATCATTAGTTGTATTTATATTGATTCCCAAAGCGCAGGAAGCAAAGGACACACATCTGGGGAAACCCTCAAACATTAAGGGAAGCCAATGATTATCAAATAATGATGGATGGAAACTTTGACTCACTCATAATAACTGGTGTCTTTCACCTATGTGTGGTATAACGCAGAGGGAAGTGAACTAGGCATTAAGGCTGAACTCTTTTGGGATGAGATCAAACCGGATTTGCACCTATTTTTTGCACACATCTAATAGCAGGTGAAAAATGATATACTGAAACGGTGGTCAGATTAATTGCCACTGGTCATCATCAATGACATTTGTGATATGATCTTTCATGTACTGGTTGTTTGTCTTAGCAGTGCATGGTGGTGGCACGAGTTATGGTTGCTTAAATTATCATAACTGGTGAAGTTCTGGGGTTTTTCGGTATTACTTGTAATCATAACATCCCTTTAAAAAAGTTTTTTCATTTTATTTCTTAGCTTTTTATTAGTGCAACTTAACCATAACATCCCTTTACCAAAGTTTTTTCAGCGAATTTCATGGATTTTTACCAGTGCACCCTAATTTGCTACAACTTACTAATATGATGCTTACTCCAATATAGCAACATTTTTCTCCAATTTAGAAAGTTAAACCATAAAACTCTTCCATTACCCACCTTCCAGCATCATTGTTAACACTTCTATACACTTTTTGCAACTTTTTCCACTGTTTTTGAGTTAGTCGGAAGTCATCGCAGACTTTTCGGACAGTGTCATGTGATCACGCACTTGCTTGCGGCATGATAACGTGTCTGCGAACACACCCACACTTCATGAAAGTGTCTGTGCTCTGCAAACAGTTCAGAACTTCATTTTCAGCTGATCTAGGAACTTTGAAGCTCGAAAGTTACCCTTGAACAGCTCCTACACCTATCTTTACTCATGAAACGTTAACGATATAGCACACAGCACATACTTAGAAGAATATTAGGAAAACTGCTATTTACAAATGGCATCAGCTATTGCCATCCCTCCTCCCCAAGAGCCACCACCAGCTTTATGGCCTACACAATGAAATAAGCGAAATACTTCTAAAGAAAATCAAGAAGACCAGGGAGATGAGGTACAAGGAGTGCCTGCATCTAATACCCAGTGAGAATCATGCGTGTTGCAGCTCTTTATCACTGTTGGGAATGTACCAAAGGCTAAAGATACCAAAATGAAATGTACTGTGTGCAACTGTGTACTCAGTTGCAGACAACCAGGGCAGTGCTCCTATGGGACCACCTCAACGTGTCTCCACACCAAATCCAACCACTGCAATGATCTCAGAAAGGCTGTTAATTTCTTAGGAAGTAGTAGGCTGTTTTCCTTTAACTCATCTTCCTCAACCAATGCTGTAACCAAACAGCCTACTTCTGTGGTACACAAAATCCCACTAGCTACCTTGAAAGCAATAAAAGAGGCTGTTGATCCATATCTTTTGAAAACAACAGTACTCTGTATATACTGCAAAATACGACTCTTCAGGGAGGACACATTTTGAAGTGCTTCTGAAGCTGTAATCAAGGAGCATGAGAAACACAGCCCTCTACCTTAGATTTAACACACACACAACATCATCCCATGTCCACCTGCCCCTCCATATGTGTGGTTGGTGCCCCTTCACTCATTTCCCTCCCCACCTTACTTTCTGGCCTCTCCTGCAAAAAGAATTAAAACAAATAAAAAGACATTAAAAAAGGTACCAGCAACCACCACTTAACAATGTTCTACAAATCATTTAAATCCACATTTCCCATATGTATACCAAAGAATTTTACATAGTGCTTCTATAAATGCACATATGCATTGTGCAGTGTTAGAAGTGCATAAATAAAAGGGGCAGTATGGATGGGCAAGTGCTCATGGGAGCCCATGAGGAAAGTGACAAAGGATCCCAAGATCGGAGGCCACTAGCTAACTGCTGGGGCAGAGGGGTCCCAAGGGTGAGGTACATCTTAACCTTAATGCCCCGTTAACAGAGTTTTTTCTGTCAATTGAATAGGTTTTTATAAGTGAAAATGTTTCATAATGTTACATCACTGTATGTAAGTAATTAATAATGCCTCTTTTAACATATATGAAAGAACTATAAACCTCCTTTAACAAACCTATTTTTTGCAATGCATACTTTTGTAATTCGTTATCAGCAGCCCATACCCCAATAGGCAAATCAGAATAGACATTTGTCCTTGTCGAAGGCCAGGCCCTTTCCCACGGCAGAAAAGCTATATCCCTATTTTTAGAACTTTTGTTTCAACAATTAAATAAAAGAAAAAAATAGGAAAGATTTCCAAAAGCATCCTTTGAGGTCCTTGCTGATGCTCCTCGCACCAGCTTGCTACAATCCCGTCCAGCATTCCAGGCTCCAACCGCAAGCAGATTTCTTTTTCCTCATACAAACCTAGGGCTTCAGCCATGCCACATGCCCCAATAAGCAAATCAGAGTACACATGTGTCCTTGCTCAGGGCCAGGCTCATTGCCCAGGCACCAAAGTTATATCACATGTGTGTCTACTTACATTTTGACCCTTTAAAAAAAATATAACACAGAACTGATTTGCAAAACCATGCTTTGAGGTCCTTGCTGATGCTCCTTGTGAATGTTTGCTGCAATCCTGTCCACAATTTCCTTTCCCATTCAAACTTATACCGATTTTGAAAAACGTTCCCACATAGCCGGTCCTTGTTGACCATGCCCATTTTAACCCCATTGCTGATCCCTTGCGGTCATGGCCAGAAGACAGATTGTCCAGGTCATAACCTGTACAATCTGGCCACTTCCTATGACCACAGGATATACCTCAGTCACCAAAGGTATATCACTATTTTTTTAACCTACATTATGACACTTTTCAAAAAATAAAACATGGACACATTTGCAAAACCATGCTTTCAGGTGCTTTCCAATGCTACTTGCACAAATTTACTGCAAATCCGTCCATATTTTCTTTTTTGAAAAGTGTCAAAATGTACGTACATAAAATAGTCATATAACTTAGTCCGCACATGACAAAATCCATTCAAACTTTGCACATACATTCAAGGTTTGGTGTATAATGTTTCTGCAAACTTGTGTGCAAATTCATCATCAAATTGCAACAAAGTTATAAGCCGTCTAAAAATGTTGAGACCCCCCCTCTAATGTTGCCCCACTTGACTAAATCCAACCAACCTTTGCAAATCAATTCAATTCTGGGTCTAAAATCTTTGCATACTTTTGTGCAGATACATAAAATTGCACACAATCTATAAGCCTTTCCAATATTTTGGGACTCCCCTCTACTTTTGCTCCCTCTTGGCAAAACAGCACCAAGCTTTGCAGAACCATTCTGTGTCAGGTCTAGATTGATATGCAGATTTGCATGCAGTTTCATTGAGTGGTGGCAAAGTTATAAGCCATCCAAAAACTGATTTTCACCAACCCCGTGATTCAGAAATTGCAAGGATGTACCCAAACATCTGAGATGTCTGTGAACATCACAGGAATGCACCCGAAAATATGGACATAGGTTTTTAGTAGGGCACTTTAAGCATAACGTTGCTTTAGGGTTGTTTTTTCAGTAAAGGGAAACAGATTTTACTAACATATGTAGACTTCACTTGGTAGGCATATGTGCAATTACACGGTAAGTATCCGTAGGACTCCATTAGTGACCGCATGTGCGCATCTTCGAATGCAATTTTGAGTAGTTGTGTAAGCGCACGTGTTTACATTCCACACCTACACCCATGCATAGGTCATGCACTGTATGCTGATAACACCGCCCCTGTCGCCAGCCCTACGTATTCATGCAGTAGGCTACCGCATTTAAAGTATTGCTGTGCACTTCGTGGGTGGCTCTGCAAACTTAGCAATATGTGTCTAAAGTACTCCTAACTGTATAACGGCCACTGGTAAACAAAGAACAGCAACCTGCACTGTGACGTGGGCAGGTTAAATGTGTCATTACTTTGATTTATCTGCTGCTTCCCTTTCCATGACCCGTTAAACAGATACATTGTGAGTGCACTCAGCAGTGTGACTGAAAGTATGAACAGGTTGTGTGCCAGTTAAACAGTTGAAGAAAACATGTAACTGCCAGTGGGACAGTTTGTAGTAAGGCTGCAAATTTGCAAAGCTGGTGTCATGACCACTGTGAGGGGGCACATGTTGTGCCACAAGCAGGCTCCCACCAGAACACTGAGGGCCTTAAAGGCACTGCAAAAGGGTTCCTGGAGCCAGTCCTGGAACCTTTGGCACCAGGCTCATATATAGGAAGGAAGGGCTGTTCAAACTAGGTCCCATTTATGTACATGGGCCTTTAAATCCAACATGGAAGCACCCACACAGTCTAGTTCTAACAACCAAGCCATGCGGTTTAGTGTTTTGGGTGTGGAAGGCCTTGAACTACTTTTCCTGTTACTACTTTACATGGGCTATATAAACCACACCCTGACTGCAGAACATGCTTCGTGTTATTCTGCAACCCGCAGCGTGACGTTCACTGTGTCCAGCTCCTGGTCTTCAGCATCTTCATGTAATCCTGCAAGAACAAGAACAAGATCATTCTGTCCTTACCTGAGAAAACACCATCCAGCATTCAGCATCTGAACTGGGCTGCAATCTGTGGAAACCGAGAGAAGAAGAAACATCACTCACCTGTGAGTACTAGCTTAAGGACATCTGGCGAACCGCTACCACAGCTGCTGTTCGAACATTGCAACCTGCAATAAGAGAAAGGGAAAAACAATATTAGAACGCACGCTTCCAAAACATCGAATTCCATCAGTCTTACCTGAATTCCATCGTGCTATGCCACGCTTCCATCCGGAGCACCACAGCAACATCTGCAAAGGAAAAGGGACATATTCAGGTTCGCTTTCAATATTAAACAACCACACAGCGCTGTACTTACCTTAACGGATTCCGGGGGCCTGTTTTTCATTGTGCTCTCATCCACTCGCAGCACCACATCGGCCTGTGAGAAGAAGAAGAAGAAATTACAGGTTAGCTTTGAAAGACAATAAAGGCGGTGCGCTTTGCGCTTTCTCTTACCTAGAAAATGTGCCTCTCCATCCGGCACGCCAGCATCAAGACCTTCGCACCTGAAAAGGAGATAAAGACATTAACAAATTCCCACCATAAACAGAACAAAGACTTACAATTAACAAACCTACCTGCCTACCAACAGATTCGGGGTCTCAGCAGGCATGTGCGCAAGGAAGGCGTACTGCACCAGTGAAGCAACTCGAGCAGCTCGCCAACAAACATCAAGTGCCCCTGAACAAGAAACGCAGGATGGATAGCTCACCCTACAAATAATTAAGGTGAGAAAAGAACCTGGTGGGATGGGAATCGGTCAGAGGGAAGTGGGAGATTCACCCATTACAGACAGTTATCACAAATCCTCCTTTCTGTAATTGCAGATTCATTATTCAGCACTGGGCAACTATGCATCCAGGGTTCTAAATCTCAGAGCCTTCCAGACACCCCCGAGGATATCAGGTGAACGTAACAGAATACGAAGCCTTTAAACCTTATCCACCTGGGCGTCATGGAGACATCTGAAACTGATCAGTTAGCCCAGCTTTTGGGACAATTACGTGCTGAGATACATGCAGCCCGGAAGGAAACCAATGCCTTAAGACAAGAGTTAATAGTCACAAAAGACCGTACTAATGAACTAAGCAAACAGCTACTACAAACACAGGTGGGGCAGGCTCCATTTCCTGGATTCACCCCATCCGTCGCTACACCATCATCAGTCAATCCAGTACATATAACGTTGCCGGGAGCAGTACCCCTGGCACCACCAGAACGGTTTAATGGAGACCCCAGAAGGTACGCAACATTCATGAACCAGTGCCGCCTCCATTTTCTTTGTAGACCTGGGGCTTTCCCAAATGACCAGGCGAGGGTGGCCTTCGTGTTATCAAATTTGAATGGAAGTGCTGCTGACTGATCAGTGCCTTTAGTGAGCCGGGATGACCCATTACTGCACAACTTCAGGGGTTTTCAACAGGAGATGGAAAATTTATTTGCTCGACACCTGCATGGACAAGCTCCTGATAACAAACTCCTGTCCCTCTGCCAAGGGAATCAAGATTTGCTGACTTATATTGCCACCTTTAATAGACTAGTTGTAGAAGCGGGGTGGCCAGAAGATAAAAGAACCACATTGTTTCATCGGGGCCTACGAGGAGACCTGAAGGATGTCCTTGCTCAAGTGGTAGACCCACCTAAAGACTATGCAGAGTTTATCAACCTGGTAGTTCAGTTGGACTACAGATTACAGGATCGAAGAACAAACCGAAGTAGACTCGAAAATCGTGCCATGTACGTACGTTCAAAAGATAATGTTCAACGTCCATCAGAAAATACCACAGAACCCATGCAGATTGGAGGAGTATGAACCCCTTTAACCAAGGGTGAAAGAGACAAGAGCAGACAGCTACAGTTATGCCTATACTGTGGTAAATCGGGTCACTACCTCAAAGAATGCCCAGTGAAACCTCCAAGGTAGGTGGTAGGCGCTACAGAGAAAGAAGATGATGTAAAGGAATTGGAAAAGTACCAGGCCTGGCAAGCGTAGAGGTCTGCTTGTCGAGCGAAAAGAATGAGTCACAGAACTCACATTTCGCCCTACCAGTAACCTTGATCAATCACCAACGACCATTGCGGATGCATGCCATAGCGGCATATATATCAGGGGAGCAGTTGGTAATTGCATAGATAGAGATCTGGCAACAGAAACGGGACTTCCCTTATGCACAAAACCAGCAACTGAAAAGGTAACTACTGTTGATGGTACAGAAATTGCTTCGGGATCAGTAACCCAATGCACAGCAGAATTAACCCTTCTGTGTCAGGATGGACATCCAGAAGCAATCATGTTTGACCTCATCAAAGCTCCTCAGTTGCGGTTGATCTTAGGGATGCCATGATTAGTAACTCACAATCCCCACATAGACTGGCATGCAAAGAGACTGACCTTTTCTGACGAATGCACCCACGCTTGCTACCCGAAATCTATACCACAGCCGAACCTGAAATCTGTTAAAGGAATAGCATCGGGGATCGCGGAACCAATGAACACCTTACCAAAACAATAACAGAATTATCGGGATATTTTTCAGAAGGAACAGGCTAACACATTACCGCCACATAGGCCCTATGAGTGTCAGATTGACCTGATACCCTGGGCACCGGTTCCTTGTGGTCGTATTTATGCACTTACGGAAACCGAAAATCTACACTTGAAGTCCTATCTGGATCAATACCTGGCTAATGGGTTTATCGGCCCGTCAAAGTCACCGGCAGCCTCTCCCTTGTTCTTCGTAACCAAGAAAGAAGGAGATTTGACGACTTGCATCGATTACCGCGCACTTAATCAAATCACAGTAAAAAACCGCTACCCTTTGCCCTTTATCCCAGAACTGTTGGACCAAGACAAGGATGCCCGAATCTACACCAAACTAGACCTCAGAGGAGCATACCACCTTGTACATGTTAAGAAAGGGGATGAATGGAAAACCGCGTTTCGCACAGAGTATGGCCTGTACGAATATCAGGTAATGCCCTTCGGGCTGTGCAACGCTCCCGCAGCATTCCAATACTTTATGAATGATGTATTACGGGAATTAATCGTTGTCTGTGCCCTGGTCTATATTGACGACATCCTGGTGTATTCCCCCTCTGAAAGAGATCATGTGGAACATGTTCGCTCAGTCCTTGCAAAATTTCGCAAGCACAAACTGTACGCTAAACTTGAGAAATGATCCTTCCATGTCACCGAAGTTGAGTTCCTCGGTTTTGTTCTCTCGCCAAAGGGAGTCAAGATAGATTTACACAAAGTAGATGCCATCCTTAATTGGCAGTCACCTTCTTCACTTAAAGTAACCCAAAGCATGCTCGGCTTTGCACATTTTTATCGCTGATTTATTGCAGATTTCTCAAGGATAGTCCACCCAATCACATCGTTACTGTGAAAAAACAACAAAAAATTCCAATGGACTAAAGAGGCGGAACAGGCCTTTCAAGAACTCAAGAAACAATTCACCCCTGTGCCAATTTTATGACATCCTCGCCCTGATCTCCACTATGTAGTGGAAACTGATGCTTCCAGCGTAGCTATGGGATCAGTTCTCCCTCAAAGAGATCCAGCGACAGGCCAATTACACCCCGTGGGCTTTTGGTCACATAAATTCTCACCACCAGAACTTAACTATGCAATTACAGACAAAGAATTTTTGGCAATAAAATCAGCCTTCAAAGCCTGGCAGCAGTATCTATTAGGTGCCAGACATACCATCACAGTAATCACAGATCACCGAAACCTTTAATACCTAAAGTCAGCAAAAGCCCAACCATCACGACATTTGCGGTGGGCTCTATTCTTCGCAGACTACGATTACATAATATACCGATCGGGAGTTCCGAATGGGAAGGCCGATGCCTTGTCTCGTATGGGTGTTGAAGAGAAAACAAACAGTAGCCTGGACCCTGTTGCTATCATCCCAAGTGATAAACTACTGGGAGTCACCATCACATTGACTCTGAGTGAACTTCAAGATAAGATTCGAACCTTAATGAACCCCGAGATCTTGCAGGAATGGAATTCCCAAAATGAACATCACACGGTTCTGGATGGACTACCCTACTTCAGGGAACGACTATATCTATATATATATATATATATACCCCCCCTCTGATTGGCTGTGTGCCTGCCTCCCCTCTGGCCTACTCGACGGCCGTTCCCCACGCTCGCTTCTTTTCTCCAGCTGAGCGTGGAGAGCGGTCGCCGGTGGCCTGAGGGGATCAGCAGGCCTGGAAAGCCCTGCCTGGGCCTCCGTGAGTGTTGTGTGGTTTTTTTGTGCTTTTTAAAAAATAAGGGAAAAGGGAAAAGGAAAGTTGAATTGTTTCCCTCGCGCTCCTAGCGCGGTGTTTGGCCTGCTCCTGCTCCCCCCTCCCACTTCCTGGTCTTCCCCTCCCTCCCCGCCTCCCTGCCCGCCCACCCCCCCTCTGATTGGCTGTGTGCCTGCCTCCCCTCTGGCCTACTCGACGGCCGTTCCCCACGCTCGCTTCTTTTCTCCAGCTGAGCGTGGAGAGCGGTCGCCGGTGGCCTGAGGGGATCAGCAGGCCTGGAAAGCCCTGCCTGGGCCTCCGTGAGTGTTGTGTGGTTTTTTTGTGCTTTTTAAAAAAAAATAAGGGAAAAGGGAAAAGGAAAGTTGAATTGTTTCCCTCGCGCTCCTAGCGCGGTGTTTGGCCTGCTCCTGCTCCCCCCTCCCACTTCCTGGTCTTCCCCTCCCTCCCCGCCTCCCTGCCCGCCCACCCCCCCTCTGATTGGCTGTGTGCCTGCCTCCCCTCTGGCCTACTCGGCGGCCGTTCCCCACGCTCGCTTCTTTTCTCCAGCTGAGCGTGGAGAGCGGTCGCCGGTGGCCTGAGGGGATCAGCAGGCCTGGAAAGCCCTGCCTGGGCCTCCGTGAGTGTTGTGTGGTTTTTTTGTGCTTTTTAAAAAATAAGGGAAAAGGGAAAAGGAAAGTTGAATTGTTTCCCTCGCGCTCCTAGCGCGGTGTTTGGCCTGCTCCTGCTCCCCCCTCCCACTTCCTGGTCTTCCCCTCCCTCCCCGCCTCCCTGCCCGCCCACCCCCCCTCTGATTGGCTGTGTGCCTGCCTCCCCTCTGGCCTACTCGACGGCCGTTCCCCACGCTCGCTTCTTTTCTCCAGCTGAGCGTGGAGAGCGGTCGCCGGTGGCCTGAGGGGATCAGCAGGCCTGGAAAGCCCTGCCTGGGCCTCCGTGAGTGTTGTGTGGTTTTTTTGTGCTTTTTAAAAAATAAGGGAAAAGGGAAAAGGAAAGTTGAATTGTTTCCCTCGCGCTCCTAGCGCGGTGTTTGGCCTGCTCCTGCTCCCCCCTCCCACTTCCTGGTCTTCCCCTCCCTCCCCGCCTCCCTGCCCGCCCACACCCCCCCCTTCCTCTCCCTCTGCCTATAACCTCCCCCTCCTGGGCAGCCCTCTGCCCGGCAGCCCCCGCGGCTAAGGGCCCCAGGCCAAGGGCGACTCCTACAGTGCGGCTCCCTGTGTGTCTGCAGGTGTCCGCAGGGGACGCCAGGCGCCAGCTCCTCCGCTCTCCGGCCCACCCCTCCTCACCTTTGCTCACCTCATCCGCATGATGCCTCGCCCCCCTATTCCAATTGTTTGGTAAACTAGGGTGCTTTTTTTCTCCCCTCGCAGGATTCTCATACTTAGGTGGCCCTGACCTACTACGCATTACTGTTTGTTCTGCATTGTGTTAAACTAGGGTGCTTTTCTCCCCTCGCAGGATTCTCAAACTTAGGTGGCCCTGACCTATTACGCATTACTGTTTGCTCTGCATTGTGTTAAACTAGGGTGCTTTTCTCCCCTCGCAGGATTCTCAAACTTAGGTGGCCCTGACCTATTACGCATTACTGTTTGCTCTGCATTGTGTTAAACTAGGGTGCTTTTCTCCCCTCGCAGGATTCTCATACTTAGGTGGCCCTGACCTACTACGCATTACTGTTTTGATCTGCATTGTGTTAAACTAGGGTGCTTTTCTCCCCTCGCAGGATTCTCAAACTTAGGTGGCCCTGACCTATTACGCATTACTGTTTGCTCTGCATTGTGGTAAACTAGTGCCCTCCACTCACTTCCTGTCTGCATACTCGTGTTGTCCGCCTCCCCTCCTACTCCATGGTGCTCTCTATCTCGCCTATCTACTCTAACTGCTTCTCCATTGACTATCCTGCTCTCCTCACTAAATCCGGTAGGAAAAAGTTTAAAAAGGACATCCTGGTCTCCAACCCAGGCCTCCCTATCGCTGACACCTACACGAGCGCCTGCTCCAAGGAAACTCTCACTGACATTCTCTTCTTCGTGCCTTCACCTGACCTATGGACCCTTCACATGGTCGCTGTGCTCTCTCCTTTCTCCACCTCTCCCATTAATGGTGGCACCCGTTGGGATGTCCTCTTGGCCCCTTTCCACTCCTCTAAAGCCATCATTAATGTCTATGCTAACGGGACCGTCTTGGTCCAAGGCCCTCAGGCCAACCTTCACCTCTTTGATAGACGCTTCCCATGCCTCATCAACTTCCTCTCCGCCCCCGCTGTCCCCCCTCCTCTGTCCTCGGCTACCTTGCCTCTCCCCTCCCTCCCTGCCCCTTCTCTTGCTCCCTCTTCAACTCCTTCTCTAACACCTCTGCAGGGCGTACCTCTGATCTGTACCCCTCCCCGGAAGTTTTTCAAGGGTGGCAACCTTCTCCACATTGCCACTCTAAACTCTCGCTCTGCCATCAAGCACTCCTCTGATATCTGTCGCCTTCTTGAGGAACTGGACCTCGACGTCCTCGGTCTCACTGAGACTTGGTTCACTGCCAGCTCTGCCACCAGCTTCGACACACTCCTACCTGACGGCTACAAGATCCTCTCCGTGCCCAGGCCCAACCGTTCAGGGGGTGGTGTTGCCCTTATCTTCCCTGAGTGGATTCCTGCCACTGTCACTCCTACTCCTCTTTTGAATGTCTTGTCTGCCGACTTTCTCTCTCTCCTAGCCATTCCCTTACCGTGGCTACTATCTATCGGCCACCTGGTCAAATTTCCTCCTTCCTCTCTGAGTGGGCTGACCTCTCCTCCTCACTCCTGTCCTCAACCACCCAACTCCTCTTTCTCGGTGACTTCAACATCCACCTCGATGCCTCCTGTCCCCCCACTGGTCTCTTCCGCGAACTCTGCAACTCTCTCTCACTCTCTATTCTCCCGTCTGGGCCTACTCACTCTGCAGGGCACACTCTTGATGCTCTGATCTCTTCTGACCTTCCCCTCTCCCTCCCTCTCTCCACTCCTCTCTCCTGGAGCGATCACTTTCTCCTATCCTCCCACCTCTCCCTCCCTACCCCACAGGCAAAGCCACCCTCTTCACTGCCACCCACCTTCTCGGTCATCCGACCCATGAAGCGCGTGTCAGTTGAGGCTTTCGCTGCTACCTTCTCGCCCCCTTCTCCCCCCTCGGCTGACTCCCACCCTGACACAGCCCTCTCCATGCTCTATTCCTCTATATCTGATACTCTCGATATCCTTGCTCCCGTCATGAGAATCCGCCTGAAGCCCAAAGCCAAATGTAACTCCTGGTATGACTCGGATCTCGTCACCCTAAAACGCAAGTGCAGGGTGGCAGAGAGGAAATGGCGTGCTTCATGTTCATCCTCTGACAAACTGGCCTGCCGCCTGCTCCAAAGGCAATACCGGCTCTCTGTTCTCACCAAGAAGAGAGCACTTATCCAAGCCCGCATCTCTGAGGCATCTAACAACTCGGCCGAACTCTTTAAAATCTGCAAGGAGCTGGCCAACCCTGCTGCAGTCTCTACCTCTCCTGTCCCCTCCCAGGCCCTCTGCACTGCACTGGCCTCGCACTTCATCTCAAAAACTCAGGACATCCTGTCCTCGCTCTCCTCCTCTCTCCTCCCTCCCTCTCTTCCCGGCTCTTCCTCTTGCTCTCTTGCAGCCGCCCCTCCGCCCTCCTTCTCTGCTTTTCCACCTTTTTCTGCTGATGAGGTTTCCAGACAAGTCCGATCCATGAAAGCCTCGTCTAAACAGGTTCACCCCTGTTCCTCCAAAACCATCAAGGACCACATCCACTCCCTGGCTCCTGCCCTGGCTGACTTTTGCAACCACTCATTCGCCTCTGGAGTCTTCCCATCCCCCCTCAAGCACTCCCTTGTGCACCCCCTCCTCAAGAAACCCTCTTCCGACCCCTCCTGCCCGGCCAACTATCGCCCAATCTCCATTACTCCCTTCCTGGGCAAGCTCCTGGAGAAACTGGCCATCTCCCAGCTTAACCTCCATGCTGAATATGTTGGTAATCTTCATGACCATCAATCCGGCTTCAGAGCGGCCAGAAGCACGGAAACTGCTCTCCTGAACATCCGTGAGGACCTGCTCCTGAACCTCGATTCCAACACTCCATGTGTTCTCATTCTGCTCGATCTCTCCTCTGCCTTTGACACTGTCAACCATGCCATCCTGCTCAACCGTCTCCGTGATAACCTGGGTATCACTGGTCAGGCTCTGGCATGGCTGACCTCTTTCCTTTCCGGTCGACCCTCCCAGGTCCAAATGGGCTCCTTCCTCTCTGACATCTTTTTCTCCACCTGTGGTGTCCCCCAGGGTTCCAACCTCTCTCCCTGGCTTTTCAACCAGTATCTGGCACTCCTTGCCCACCGCATCGCCGCTCTCTGCCCTCACTTCCAGTGCTATGCGGACGATACCCAGCTCATTTTCAGGCTACCCTCGGCCTCCTCCTCTCCTTCCCTCATCTCCGACTGTCTGTCTGCTATCCAGGAATGGTGTGCCGCCAATGACCTCTGCCTTAACGCCAGTAAGACTGAGATTCTACTCATCGGCACACCCACTCCCTCCTTCCCTGCAGCTCTCTGGCCGGCCTCCCTTGGCCCCCTTCCTGCCCCTACCTGCAAGGCTAAAAACCTCGGGGTCATCTTCGACTCCACACTCTCCTTCTCTCCTCATATATCTGACGTCTCTAAGAAGTCACACTACCAGCTGCACCTCCTCAGAGGTATTCTTCCCTTCCTCTCCTTCCCCCAGAAGCTCACTGTCTCCCGAGCCCTGGTTCTCTCAAGGCTGGACTACTGTAACAGCCTCTATCTTAATCTGCCTGCCTCCACTCTCCGCCCTCTGCAACTTATCCAGAACAGAACTGCGAGACTTGTCCTTGGCCTCAAGCCCAGGGACCGTATCTCTCCAGGACTGAAATCTCTTCACTGGCTCCCAGTGGCTGCGAGGATTAAGTTCAAAACCCTCTGCATTGTCCACAAGGCCTTCTGGGGCTTGGGGCCTAAATACCTTCAACTCTCTCTTCCTAAATATCTTCCTTCACGAGCCCTTCGCTCATCCGTCTCCAACTCCCTCATGGTCAGCCGCTTCTCGAAGCAACGAGCTGGGGGTAGATCTCTCTCCGCAGCAGGGTCCTCCCTCTGGAACAGCCTTCCTGCCTCCCTGAAACTCGAGGAGAACCATCTCCGGTTCTGGAAGCACCTCAAAACCTTCCTCTTCGCTTCTGCCTTCTCTCTCCCTCTCCCCTGCTAAACCTGCTTAACTGCCCACTGAATTCTGCACTAAACCTGCATCTGGGCCACTCTCAGTGACCTCGGTCCAGGGCCCAGCCACTCTCCACTTGCACTGCCTCCCTGGCTCCCCCTGCACTGTGGGACTGTCACTGTATCCCTACAGCCCCCTTCCCAGCACTTGCTCTGCACTTACCTCGCACTTGCCACCAGCTGGCCCTTTTATTTATTATTTATTATTTTATTACGCTACTTACCTTGTACTGCACTTTCCCCCCCACCTCCTCCCCCTGCACTTTCTCCTTTTCCCCTTACCTCTGCACTTGCGCGATCTGAATGACACCTGGCCTAGTAGGATCGTTTGTCTGTCTTCCCCTTGTTTCCCTCCCTCCCTGCCTCGTCGCGCCTTGAAACACTTGTGTATAGGCGCGTTACAAATACCATATCATATCATATATCTACCAAGTAAAGATCTGGAAGAATTGGTCATGTCTGGTATCATGATTCCATGATCGAAGGCATCCCGGAATTGCTAAGACTCTAGCCAAGGTTAAAAGGAATTATTGGTGGCCAACCTGGCGTAAGGACATTGCTCGATTTGTTCTATCTGTGAGATATGTGCACAGAATAAATCACTAAAACAGAAACTAGCTGGCCTCCTACAACCACTGGATATTCCACCGGCTCCCTGGCATACTCTTTCTCTTGATTTTATTACGGACTTAGCTCCCTGTCAAGGTTTTAATACCATTCTGGTGGTTGTAGACCTGTTCTCTAAAATGGCAAATTTCCTTCCATTCAAAGGACTTCCTAACGCTACTGGTCTTGCAAAAGCATTTCTTGAACAGATTATAAAACTGAATGGTTTCCCCTCAGTCCTAATCTCAGGTTGTGGAAGCCAATTTGTATCCAACTTCTGGAGGAAATGTTGTACCATGGCACAAATCGATGTTCGATTATCCACTAGCCATCACCCCCAAACGGATGGACAAACAGAAAGAACAAAACAGACATTAGAACAGTATCTACGTTGCATGCTGCATCAAGTGGAAGAGAATTGGAAAAACTTGTTATGGTTTGCAGAATACGCATACAATAACTCCATACACACCAGCATGGGACAAAGCCCGTTCTACACAATATACGGAAGACATCCACTTACCTCTGAACTAGACTCTCCCACGACCTTGGAAATGCTAACGGTAAAGTCTCTACACACAAGCATAACCCAAGCCTTCAAAATGGCAAATGAACATTTACTGCAAGCCAAAGACAGACCGGCATCAAAAGAAAGCTCCCGATTACCAAGTTGGAGACGAAGTCTGGTTGGCATCAAAACATGTTCCCATAAAAGGTACCCGGACATTTTGCCCAAGATATCTAAAACCCTATACCATCGAATCAGTGATAAATCCGATGGCCGTCAAGTTAGCCTTACCACCAAGCATGCAAATTCATGCAGTGTTCCATGTGTCACTTGTAAAACCTTTTCAACCAGGACCCCAAGTCTTAACACCACCAAAACCTGTGCTAGTTGATGGAGAGCCGGAATTTGAAGTTAAAAAATCCTGGATTCGAAGTGTACCAGATCTAAGCTATACTATTTAGTGGACTGGAAAGGGTATGGGCCTCAAGACAAAACCTGGGTACCAAGTGAACATATTAACGCACCACGTCAGATTAAGAGGTTTCACCTGAATAACCCCAACAAACCCGGACCAGACAGGAAGGATACCAGGAGGATACCATGAGAGGGCCCTTGGGGGGAGTGCTGTCATGACCAATGTGAGGGGGCACAAGTTGTTCCACAAGCAGGCTCCCACCAGAACCCTGAGGGCCTTAAAAGCACTGCAAAAGGTCTCGTGGAGCCAGTCCTGGCACCTTTGGCACCAGGCTCATATGTAGGAAGGAAGGGCTGTTGAAACTAGGTCCCATTTATGTACATGGGCCTTTAAATCCAACATGGAAGCACCCACACAGTCTAGTTCTAACAACGAAGCCATGCGGCCTAGTATTTTGGGTGTGGCAGGCCTGGAACTACTTTCCCTGGTACTACTTTACCTGGGCTATATGAACCACACCCTGACTGCAGAACACACTTCGTGTTATTCTGCAACCCGCAGCGTGACCCTCACCGTGTCCAGCTCCTGGTCTTCAGCATCTTTCTGTAATCCTGCAAGAACAAGATCATTCTATCCTTACCTGAGAAAACACCATCCAGCACTCAGCATCTCAACTGGGCTGCAATCTGTGGAAACCGAGAGAAGAAGAAACATCACTCACATGTGAGTACTAGCTTAAGCGCCACAGCAACATCTGCAAAGGAAAAGGGACATATTCAGGTTCGCTTTCAATATTAAACAACTGTACAACGCTGTACTTACCTTAACGGATTCCAGGGGCCTGTTTTTCATCGCGCTCTCATCCACTCGCAGCACCACAGCGGCCTGTGAGGAGAAGAAGAAGAAGAAGAAAACACATGTTAGCTTTAAAAGACAATAAAAGCGCTGCGCTTCGTGCTTTCTCTTACCTAGAAAACGTGCCTCTCCATCCGGTACGCCAGCATCAAGTCCTTTGCACCTGAAAAGAAGGAGATAAAGACATTAATGAATTCCCACCATAAACAAAACAAAGACTTACAATTAACAAACCTACCTGCCTACCAGCAGATTCGGGGTCACAGCAGGCCTGGGCCCAAGGAAGGTGTACTGCACCAACTCGGGCAGCTCGCCAACAAATGTCAAGCGCCCGTGCACAAGAAATGCAGGACGGAAAGCTCACCCTACATATAACTAAGGCGAGAAAAGAACCCAGTGCGAAGGGAATCGGTCAGAGGGAAGTGGGAGATTCACCCATTAGAGACAGTTATCACAAATCCTCCCTTCTGTAATTGCAGGTGCATTATTCAGCAATGGGCAACTACGCATCCAGGGTTCCAGATCTCAGAGCCTTCGAGACGCCCCCGGGGATATCAGGTGAGCGTAACAGCTGGTGCACCTTCCTCACGCACAAACTAGTGCATGTAAAGGCAAGTAAGGAAACAGCAGAATATGCGGAGCACAAACAATCTAACTGGTGGTTATTGCAAACGGCACTGAAACTCGTGTAATATGTTGTGCAATGTTCCCTACACAATATACAACAATAATATTGTCATGATTACCTATCACACACACAAACCAAAATCAGGCACTTCATTGTACCTACTCCATAGCACTACACCTGCACATCATAGATTAGTAAATGAGTAGCGAGTACACAGTGTTTTGCATTCACTTTCACTGAATGTATGTCTGCATACCCTAAAATCCACACGCTGTGCCTCTTAAAACACACAGCCGTAACGGCACCCTTGGGATTTCTGTGAACAAATACACAGTGTAGCACCATCATTCCGTACACACCACATCCACAAACTTGATTGTCCAATCCCGTAGCCTCTGCAGGCCCATTTCTATGGGTGTCATCAGCAAAAGGGGTGTATGTACCACGTGCCAACCTGCAACTATTGCAATATTTGCAGACCTTTACTGCTGGGCGTGTGCGGGAGTTGGGGGATAACTTTCTACTACGGTAACGAACGTCGTTGGTTGTGATGGCTCTTAAAAGAACCTTTGTTTTTTTAGATTTTTTAAATATATTTTTTAAAGGTGCTTCCCTAGAAACACTTTTTTGGGGGGTTTAATACATGAATGTGTATTTTCAACTTCAGCTCACATTCTTACAGCAGGGTCTTCAGTACAGTCTGTAGATTGTGAAAGAACATTTAATTGCTACTCGCCGGCAAAGACATGCCATTTGCCTTGAAAAGGTATATGTATTGTGAACCAATGTTCTCATTCTCACAGGAGAACATCCCAGCAGCACTCAAGAAGTCACACATGCTTCTGTTGATGAGACCCCTTCCGACCTCTGGCTGGCGACATGAAGCATTGGATTAATGCCACGCAATTCTCGGCAGTATGCATGAGAAAAGCACCTTGGCAGTAGGAAAAATGTGCTGCACTGCTTTCACCAAAATCTTCAGTTGACTGAACACACAGGAACAAAGCATGTAACCCAAAAATAAGCCTCCAAAGTGCATGATCACAACATGTATAGTTGCTGAAGAGTCCACGCGTTGACATTCTAGAAGCAGTCTGCCGAAACAGCACGATTCCATACTACTGCACAAAACGTCTACTCCCTTCAAACCTAAATTGCTAGACAAGTGTTCTTGGAGGGCATACATGCACAGATCTTCCAGAAAGTAATCATCCACGGTGAAAACTGTGCATCTTGCCGCAGTACACAGAGTTATGGAAAAGTGAATTCCACCTTCTCCTGTGACGCACACCCAGATCACCTGATTGGCCAAAGGCCACAGTCCCATTTCCTTTGGCCAACATTGTGAGAAGGAAAAAATGTGGCATGCGCCTTTCACCAATCACCACAAGAGATGCCCCCCGATGAAGCAGGAGGACTCCTTCTACCTATTGGTGCGCTTTCCTCTGACGTGCATCCTGAGCAGCACATGATAGGACAATTGCTACAGTCCCATTTCCATAGGCCAGCATGGTAAGGAGCATTGAATGTGGCACGTGCGGGTCTCCAAGTATGTTGAGGGCTGGTCTTCAGTGCAGCAGGAGTCCCTCTTCCTATGCCGCACATCCTAAGCAACTCATTGGACAATCCCCACAGTTCCATTTTCATGGCTGCAAAATCCGTGCATGTAACTTTCGTGCTGAGTGCGGCTGTGTGGGAAAAACTTGCAACCGGGCAGGGAGAGTTCGTAGTTCGATTCTTCTACAAAAACACCTTTTTTGTTTGTTTTAGTAGCTTTTGTGTTTTCTTCTAAGCACATTAGTTTAGTAAACTATTCACTGCATCCTGTAGACAAGCAAACAAAACTGCATTGCCAATTGATGACAACAAAATGCCATTTTCTTTGAAAAACTCTGCATTTCCACCGGTAATAAGGTAATTGTTGCAGAAGAACGAGCAGACAAAAAAGTGTACATGCTTCTGTTGATGAGACACCTTCCGTCTTCTGGCTCGGAGAAACATCCATGAGCAGTAGGCCATACTCTTCACGTATTATAGATGAGAGAAGCACCTTGGCAGTGGGAAAAAGCATCCTCATGACATTCAGTCTATGGAACAAATGTAAGCTAGGCAGGTAACCCATATGCATGCCACCATAATGAATTAGGATAACATCTACTACTGGAAACGTGGTGAGGTTTTGCAAAGTGCATGCATATCGAAGAAATGGCACTCATACACAGCGTTCCACAATGCGTCCACTCCCTTCAAACCAAAATTGCTGTCAAAGTTTCTTTGCAGAGCATAGTTGTACAGATCTATTATAAAGGGAAAACCTACAGTCAACACAATGCGTTTCAGCATGTCAGCCACCCTCAGTACACAGAGTATAATGTGCAACCTTTTCACCTCCCCTTCCTGTTAACTACACCCACACTACCTAATTGGATAATCCCCACACTGGAATGGTAATTGGGCAAGGTGGTTTAAAGGGCAGATTTTGGCATGTGCGCTTCCCAAAGTAGCGAGTGGGCCGCACCCCTGTAAAACAGAACAGTCCTTCTTCCCTTTGCACTTCTCTGCAGCTCTACTTCATTGGGTTACTGGTAAATAGGCACACACGCATCCACCAATCGCATTAAAGCCGCCATCATCGAACACTGCCACTGCTGTACAACACTTGAAATGTACCATTACAAATGTTGTGTCATTCCAGAGCCCGTCCTCTACAAAATTAAATTAAAGTATGCACGATTTCTCCATCTGCATACATCCACATGGCCACCCAGGATGTGGCACGTGCAGTCCTGAAAGTACAGTGTAATCCACTACCTTTTCATGATAGTGAAGGTTAGGGGGGGGTGGGCATTAAACAATATGAAACTGTAAGGGAATTCAGTCTTCTAGCGTATATGTATAAATTGATTTTATTTATTTTTTTACATGTGTGCGAGCATTTTCGCACGCATGTAAAAAAAAATCAAATGTATTTTCTCTTTATAGGTGTTTCTGTTTACCTGTCCTCACATTTTTACAACATTCTGGTCAATGCTTCTTGCACAGTGTAAAAGAAAATGACATTGCCAATGGCGCTCAAATAAATGCCATTTCTACGGAACCACTGCATATTTTGAGACGTCATGATCTCATAGTGGGTGGAGAACATGCCAGCAATCTGCATAAACGGACGCATAATTATATTTATAACACACCTTTCATACGCTGGCTGGGTACAAATTACACCGTCATGGACCCACACTGCTCTTGGTGTTATGCATGAGAAAACCACGTTGGCAGTAGGAAAAATATGCATCACTGTGGTCAGCAACCTTTCCAGGAGATGGATTAATTGCCCACACGACATGTAACCCAAATGTACACTTCCATAGTGCACCACAACACAGTCCACCTTCGTGACGGACGCCACATATCTGCAAAGGCGAACCAACTTGCCAAAACTGCTGTCACCCGGACATGCCCTGAAAGCGTCCACTCCTTCCAATCTGAAATTACCAGCAACTCCCCTTTGCACGCAACATCTGTGCAGATGGCGCACAAAGGTATCACCAATGATAAGCACTGTGCATCTCTCCATTTCGACCACCCTCACGACACAGTATTGTGATGAAATGGTACCGGCCCTTCCTATAAACCATGCCCTAAACAACTAATTGCCTATTTTCCACAATTCCATTTCTATTTCCACCCTGCTCATAATGTGAGGATGTGCATGTGCACTTTCCCATCTACAGTGAGTGCCACGGCCCAGTAAAACTCTGACAAAACCTCTTCCCTTTGCATGTTTACTTTTTGCAGCACTCCCCCAATTGGATGGTGTCACATTTCAAAACACGCATGCACCAATCACATACAAAACCTCTGCATTGCACACTGTCATTTCTATACACCACCACTCCTTAGTTACCATTAAACACTCTCAGTTCACGTTCCGTTTCATTACAAATCCCCTCCACCAGAAACTTCTGATAAAGAATGCACTATTGCAGCATCCACAAACATCCTAACACGCCCTCAGCACACCATTGGATATGCACACAACATGGCAACCCTTTCCATACCCATCACAACACTGTACATCCAAGCAAGCGACCTTGTGGGCACCTAACATTATGCACAAACGTTGCATACATAGCAGCAGTTCTACCCATCTCCCCCAAACCATAAAAGACCCATTCATGAAAACATGTCACACTTAGCAGAAGCCACAAACATAGCACAGCATGCACCACCTCTACGCACTGCCATGCACTTGCTATTGTGTCACTGCCAACCTATGCACACCACCTGCACAACAGTGGGCCTACTTCAATAAACCTGCACACAGCAGGGTACTCAACAACATATAAGCTGCCCTTCAACCATACCTCCTTACATACTCACATTACGTACACACTACACCCTTTGGCCACACTACCCAACTTCTCAGTGCTCCTACCACACACCAAATACTGTAGCATGTTCCAATTATCACCACAACCATAGAATGCACAATACACACTTTTCAACTCACTTGTGCTGCTGTAGCACGTCGACAACGTGCTCCACACACATTCTTCAAAGATCAACACCCTGTGCCTCATACACTGCCAAACCTGCATTGCTCCAGTGGGACCACCCCTTGCACACATTGCCCCCACCATAATTCAACTTTATATGTCAGCATTTCACCAACTACCACTATGCACATATGCACAACTGGCACCAGCACTCCTAACCAACCTCCACACAGCAATCGACATGCACATTATTACATAATACTGTTACCAGATTGTATAAACATTACACTGTCTCCGGCACCCCTATGCCCTTTCATTCACATACTATTGTTTTACCCACTTCCACTCAAAAAGGATTGATTCACTGGCAACGTAAACACATGTTTACAATATACTGCAAGCATTGTGCACACAGCACACTAGCCAAGCACATATAAGATGCCCTTCAACCATACAGTGCAACATACTGACAGTATACACGCATTGCACACAGTGGCCACACAGCGTGACTTTTTACTGCAGCATCTCCAACCACAGGGCACCGCCATGGAGCTATGCAGTAACAAATTGCCATAATGTACAAACAAGACACTCCCTCCTGCATTCCTGTGCACTTTCAATCACATACTATGGGCGTACCCACTGCCATGCACAAAGTATTGGGCCAATGCCACTCTACCCACAATCTGTTTGCAACAGTGGCCTATAACAGCTTAAATGTGCTCCACACCCATTCTTACATATCACCACCCTCTAACTCATGCACATTGAAAAATGCATTACTGCTATGCGTGTCCTCAAGGCCTAGGATCTTGAATGCATGGCCTATGGCCTACGGCCTTCGGCCATGCCTCCAATAGTCTAAACCTTGAACACACTCATGGCAATGTAATGCCACCATGCACGTCTCCATATCAGCAACTCCGACAATCCACATAGACATCACTGCCACCAACACTCCGACTGAACCGGTACACCGCCATGGCACTATGTAGGAACAAATGGCAACAGGTAACATAATGGACATGTGGCAAGCTATCATTTGTGATGTCATCTTTGATGTCCTGTGTGTTAGTCTTAGCAGTGCATTGTGGTGGCGCATGTTATGGTTGCTTAGCTTACCATAACTTGCGAATTTCAGGGGTTTTTCGGTTTTACTTTGAACCATAACGTCCCTTTAACAAAGTGTTTTTACTGATTTTCATATGTTTTTAGTAGCACAACTTAACCATAATGTCCCTTTAACAAAGTTTTGTTCACTGAATTTCATAGGTTTTTAGTGGCGCAACTTAACCATAATGTCCCTTTAACAAAGTTTTTTCAGTGAATTTCATCGGTTTTTAGTAGCACAACTTAACCATAACGTCCCTTTAACAAAGTTTTTGTTCACTGAATATAAATATAGATAATGGAAATGGCTAAATGTTTACTAAGACTCCCATACCTTACATTTATATAACATAGCAAATACTAAACCCCTGCCTCGCTAGTGATTTTGATGTCCCCGGACCATGCGCATGTCCGCAGGCGCACGCGGTCACCATCAGTACTATCCAAAAATGTAGAGGGTATCTTCCATTATTGTATCATACAATAACAACACACAAACATATTAAAAAAGAACCACATAAATACATTAAATTTAATAATAAATAAGAAGTATAAACTTTATATGTAAGACACCAACCACCCACTGAAGTCACATTTCCAATATAATGGAAAATACCAAAGCAAAATAAATATGCCTCAAACTGAATTACCTCACAAAAACTGCACAGCAAGAAGCAAGAGCATACTAACACACGAATAACAGCAAAAGTTTGTAAAAAAGTTGTAAGTACACTACATGTATTTAATATACTTATACATTTTCTGTAGTATGTACACTAAAACTAATAATTATTTTTTTTAACACAGACATGTCCAGTACTTTGGAATGGCTGGAAGAGAATTTACCATGAGATGGAATGAGTGAAGAGAGTGATAATAATGGTAGACACAACATTTCTCTATATAAGCCAATTAAAAACCATTGCTTTATATGTATTTAACAATTTTTATTTTCTAACAGACCAGACAACCAATAAAACTAATATACCAAAAGCGATAATAGAAGATCCTCTCAAATGAATGGAACTGAAAATTGATGTATTACTACAATACTTCAATCAACTAAAAGAGTGTATTGTGGACCACATTAAAGAAAACATTTAATACCACTGTCGCACATGTACCTGTTCCCCATCTCCATGTCCCAGCCAACTATCCCCAAACCCTCCCCACCTAGAAAAACAGTACGATGAAACTTACATCCCTTCCTCCCCTCCCGTACATCATGTCCAAACCCCTAATTCCCCTGTATTTGTTTCAGTTTATGCTTCCCCCTCTCTTTCGTAATTTTTCTACTGCTAAACAATAATAACATTTTAAATGTGTTCTTAGTATATGTATGTGTCTTATTTCTTTTTTTTAAAGGCAATCAGGGTGTCCGCAGACAGCGCACCTGTCCGGAGTGTTCTCAATTAACCAACATGGGGGTGTCCTAAGGACACAGTACCTGTTTGTACTGTCCGTAATTAAAATGGAGGTGTCTTTAGAACACACAGGATGTCCGCCTGTCCGCAATTAACCAAAATGGGGGTGTCTTAAGGCCAATATGCCTGTTCGTACTGTTCGTAATTGAAATGCCGATGTCCTCAGAACACACAAGATGTCCGCTTGTCCACAATTAACCCAAATGAAGGTGTCCTAAGGACAGCATAGCTGTTCGTACTGTTCTCAACTAAAATGAAGATATCAGAATGGGCAACGTATGCCATGAACAATAACGTGCAATCCTTTGTGAGGGACTGGGAAGAAACATTGGTATTCATTAAGGGGACTTTCATATTGGGTGGCGCCCACAGCGTTTGCGACTTTTGGATCTGCAGTAAACATCAGTGACTGGCCTGGCCTGCGGTAATAGCGGTCAAAGAATACTGTTAAGCTGGCACCGGGGGGGGGGCGGAAAATTGGGAGTCCTATTTTTCTTGTTACAAATCTATTGACTATGGCTATTGGTCCATGGGGTAATGGATCAAGAACACAGCAACGCTGCCTTCAAGGGGGGAGGGGGGGAGTTGGGGAAATATAAGTTTGTAGTTGTCAACCAATAAAAATATTTTATTTTTTTTAAAAGGGGGATGGTGGGGGCAAGGGGGGGTTTGTTGAGGGAATGTTTTGCATATGTTATAAACTTCAATAAAAAGAGTTTTAAAAAAAAATGAAGATATCCTTAGAACATACATTAATGTAATGTAATGTCCGCAACCAGAATGAATATATCCGTAGAACCATATCCCGTCCACCTGTCTGCAAAGCTTTAATGCACATTTATTTTATTGGAGGAGTTCAACATTGTTTGTAGAACACCCACGCTCATGCGTATCACACACTTGGGTCCTACGAACATCGCGCCTCTCCGCAACTGTCTGCCACATGTGTGTCACACTTTTAATTAGTTCGGGGACCCAAAAAAACTGTCTGTAGAACAATTGCCCGCATGCGCACAACCGTCACTGTGCATTTGGCGTCCTGCGGATAACCGTCCCATTTTCAAACGTGTCCATGACGTCATCATGTGACCGTACCCACGCTGAGCATGTGTCCTTATTTGCAGACACTGTCCGGGCCCCGAACATTTAAAAACTGCTTTTTTGAGCAATCCAAGGTATTTTATAGTAAATGTCCCTGCTGATCTACATACTTTTTGGAACCTTTTGAGCCTGTTCTTGGTGGTCGAAGTGTTCGGAGACAGCATGGGTGTCCTCGAAGTGTGCCCTAGCGCCCCTATAAAAGGCCACACCCCAGAGCTGATCCTCATTCTGCTTTTAGATTTCCAAGATTTACAAAAGGACAATTGTGCAGGTTGCTGTTCTTAGTTCCCCGTTCCTAGTTCCTGGTTATTAACCTATCAGATGGCATCCCAAATTGCTTCTGCTGCTACTGCCTCGGCATCAGCACCCCCACCTCCTCCACCACCACCATGTCCCCAAGGGCCTGCAGAGGGGAACAGGCGTGAGGATGCAGAGGAGACGGATGAAGAGGATGAAGAGGATGAGGTAGTGGAAGTCCCTACTACTAGCACTCATTGTGAGCCTTGGCTGTGGTGGTTATTTACCACCGTTGATGGAAAGTCAAAAGCTCAAGCGAACAATGTGATCTGCACTCAGTGCCACATGGTGCTGAGTCGTGGCAAGGCTGGTTCGTATAGCTTTGGTACTACATCAATGAAACAACACCTAAAGTCATTCCACAATGGGGCTATTTGTAAGGTTGTACCTTGAGGTAAACATAGTAGGTTGAGTTCCTTTGCAGCATCCTCCGTTTCCACTCCTGTCACCACAAAACACACTCCTGTGGTACAGTGCATCCCTCCAGCTGCCTCATAGGCCATGCATGATGCTGTTGACCCTTACCTTTCGAGGATCACAATATTGTGCATGTACTGCGATGCAGTACTCTGCAAGAGGAAGAACCTTTGGACTGCTTTCGAGACTACGGTGAAGGAGCATCAGAATGTCTGCGACCTACCTGAATAAGGCCCATCCTGCATCTTCCTCTCTCCACCTGCCCTTTCTTATCCCTATGGTTGGTGTCCCTTCTTTACCCTCCTTTCCCCTCCTTTCCTTGTGTGTCATGTTTAAAAAACCCAAAAACATTTAAAACAACAAAAAAAACAAAGGCTCTTTTCTGAGCCACTTCCACAGTTTAAAAACAGAAGTGACAAATAAATAGTGCAGGGCCCTCTGCATTTTTAAAAGTCTGCGGACATCTAAAAACTATGTAGTGCTGCCCTGTCACAACCATTGCATTTTTCTCTGGGAGGAAGTGGTGGCTCTGAAAAGAGCCTTTTTGTGGTGTTTTTTTTATGTTCCGAAAGCTTCAAATTGTCAACACTTACTGAAAAATAGATTGCTCTAATTCCAAAAAAGGCTGCAATGCATTTTGTATATTTCGCAGAAAAGATCTGATTGCTGGCATAAGTAAGTTGTACTCCATCTCTGCAAAAAATGTGTGTGCTACAAAACATAATGTTTTCATTCTGAAATGAGGACATACCAACATCTCTCAAAAAGGCACAAACAGCCTTGTTAACATCGTGCCTTGCTTTCTCCATTTGTGGACCAAATGAAAAAGAACGCAGCCACATTTCTCTCTGCGCAATACGGGAAAAAATACTCTGGAGTTTGGAGACATGTCCATGACTTTCCCAAGTCCTTCTTTCATTGCAAATTGCAAAGAGATTCTGACACATGTCCTAAACTGTTCCCTCCAAAATGAATAATAATAATGTCTGGATGACGCTCTGTCACCAAAGAAGCACAGAGAGGTACCAAATCCACCCACTTGATTCCACACACACTCCATGCCAGTGCACTTCCACATGAGAGAATCCAAGATGTGCAGCCACTCCACAGTGATCAGCATGCACCTCCAACCAATTTAGCCACGAATCTCCCAAAATCCAAACAATCTGCTTTCTGAAACACACAGCCATAGCTATACGCTCTTCTATCAGGAAAAATACCTACTGGCAACTCTATCCTTACACACAACACAACCAGTAAACCTTATTGACCAATCCCTTCTCTGATCAGTCTCATTTGCATGCCGCGCAACCCCAAATCCCTGTATGTAATATGCGCTGTCCACGAACAACCTTGCAGTCCGCGGAAAAATCGAAAAATCTGAGCTTGGGGGATGAAAATTTAAATAGTGTGCCCCATTTCCCCTTTGAGGTTGGCTCTGAAAAGAGACTTTTTTTTTTGCAGATACTTCAGAAACACCTTTTATTTTCTATTTTTTTTTCTCCAAAAATCTTCATATTAGTTTCTCCAAAGCAACCCTTATGTTCCAAAACAGCATGGCATTTCCCATAAAAGATAAAGAAATGCCATCTTCCTTAAAGTAATCAACATTACCAGACTCAATGCTGTCATTGTTGCCAAACAACATGCCTGATCGAGTCATAAAACCAAACATGCCTCGGTTGACTAAGCACCTAGCAACATTTTGCTTAGGAGAAAAAACAAAACTTTTGTCCCATATTGCCCTAGGTGTCAACACAGAAAAACTAACCTTGGCATTTGGAAGGACTTTCATGATTGCCTGAACCAAATTTTGCAGATCTTGCAATAAAGTAGGGCCACTAACATAGCCCAAATGCAGAGCACCACAGTGTAGGACAACTACATATGGACTATGAAACCTAGCCACATCCTGACAAACTACTAGAATTGCCTGTAAATTCAAATCAGACACAGTGCTCCACACCACACCCACTCCTTTTGTGTCAAAATGGTTAGCCACATTCCTAGATTTTGCATACTGCTCCAAACCATTCACAAACATATCTCCAACCACCAACACCCTGACTTTCCGCACCACCGCCATCTTCAGTACACACAGCCTCTCTCAATATGAAGCAGAACCTCAACACCTGATTGGCTAATCCTCAAAATATACTCTCACTTCATGCTCGGAAACCCCGGAGTAGAATGTCCTGTCTGCAAACAGCCACGCTGTCTGCGGAGCACGTATGTGACACTGAGGGCAGACCTTCTACCCTTTCCACTGCACTCTCTGCATCATTTCCTCATTGGCTACTGTTAAGCAGTCACATTATCATCCGCCAATCACATCAAGAACTTTACATCTACCTCTGTCATCACAGATCAGCATTTTAGATAGAACAAATCGGCTTTCACTGCAAAGGACCTACAGCAACAATTACTTTTTTTTACAAGATTTCCACTTTCAGATTCAAGCACATCCACATGCAAGAACACAGACTACAGGCATGAATATTTTCTACACACTACATGTACACCTCTTCTAGAAATACAATACATCCCGGGAGAATAGCTCAGCGGCAACGTGCACACCTTGAAAGCAAGACGACACGAATCAACGCAGGTTCGATCCCCGGATCTGCGCTTAGAAACCTCTGGGTGTTTAAGGCCGTTATAAATATGCAACTAAGACAAAATAATTATGCAACTAAAAAACAAACAATTCCTGTATCAGTTCCTCAATGCCCGTGGGCTGTGTAAGCGCTTTAAAAATGTAAAATAAATAACAATATGCACAGAGTAAAATTGTAAAATGAACTTACTGTCATTTCTCCCATCTGCTATGATGAAGTGTCACTTGCAAAGCTTTCAGCTCTCTAGATTTTTGATTACACACACACCTATCTATAAAAATGTTGTTTCATATGATAAGATGTGAGAAATAACAGTTTAATTTTGAAAAACACTCTCCAGTGTGTTATAAAATGACATGCAGTCAAGACGAGTACATACATATTCATTCAAGCACACACACAGACAATATCATTAGAAAGGCTCCCAGATCAAACAACACCACTGCCTCTATATCAAATCCTTCTGCTTTATTACCCACAGCTTCACAAAGGCATACATTGAATGATTTTATGTACAATCTCTGCCATTTACCCTGTAAAAATAGCACAAAATGCATATGATTATTTATTCTATCTCTTAACATCCATTAACATATCATTAAAAAACAAGTGTGCTCTATACGTTTACTATTATACTCATTCGAAAAACATATTCATCTAACAGACTCTAACTAAAATATACAGGATGCACATAGGCAAAGAAAAGTGCAAAACCATGTCTACATTAACAAAAATGCTTTAAACACACACACATATGCACTAACTTTTTCTTTTACACTTTCAGTGAACACAAGTCTCCTGAAAAGCAGCAGTGTCTGAAGTACGAACAAGGACTTAGAAGAAAACTACTCTTTCCATACAAAAAAGAGAAGAAACAAATATATTAACCCTTTACGATTAGATGTAGTATTAGTGCTTCCCCTTGCCAGCTACATACTTTATATTGTCATCTGAAGTCCAGTAATGTAACACACAGATAAAAGAATAGCCTTCCCAACTTGATGTACCTGCCCATTGCACAATCACACACCTCCACAATCATACTTACCATCATACCCAGACACTCATGCACAAAGCACGCATACATTGCACAACAGCCCAACCCACACTTTCTTTTTTTCTCCAACAGACCCCAAAGAATGCCTACCAAAAAGGGACTCCATAGAAAGCAACGCAGAAGTAGAGCAAATCAAAATAAAAGTGTCCAAAGTAAGCAGCCATATCTAGCTGATTTTGTACAAACAGTTCAAACAAAACAGCTAATACAGTCATTAAGTGAAACAAAACAACTTTCCAGTACAGAGACTTTCCCTCCTCTATCAAAATATATAACCAAACAGAAAGTGATTAGCAAGACTTCAACTACCACTACTGCTAACACTGGACCTATAAATCTTAATGTAGTGGCAAGTAAGCATACCAAAAAAAAAGTTTTACAAAAAATGTTCTGCCACAGAGTCCTTCAGAACCTTTTAAAAACAGCAGAGAAATCATGCACAACCCTTAAAACCTATTGTATAAAATTAATCCTAGAAGCTCTCGTAGACAGTGCAATCCTTCTCAAAAGGAAGTTATTTATTTTAATTGTAAACAAAATGAAACTACTAACAAAACTAACTACTAAACTACAAAACAGACTTCTCAATAAACAGAAAATCACCAAAAATAGCTTCTTAAACACCTGTGGAGGTGAATGGAGTCACACCACGACCACAGAGCCATATTTTAATGGAGACACATATAAACAAAAGCAAACAAACCCAATTGCCATACATGGAAGGGAAGAGGGTATGAAAAACTTAATAACACCATTATGGAACAAGAAACTCTGCTCACAAAAATATCCCCAGAAAACGCATTATCACCTCCCCAATCTACTGAACCAAAACATCGAGTCTACAAATTGCCATTCATATCAATGTGTAACATTGCCAAAACATCTTTCAAATCTTTACTCCAGTTCCTCAATCAGTATGTAAAAAGCAAAGACAAATTCAAAATGAAACTACTCCAAAATATGGATGACTGTCCAGTGTGCAAATACACAGGACTAAAAGACATTCATTAGCCTGCATTTCAGGACCTATTTGCAAAAGCACCTTCCATCATATCAAAATAATTTCAACACATCATTCAACTATCAGAAATCTAGTCCAACAACTCTACTATGCTACAAGTCCTGCTTTAGCACTAGCCAACTTAAATAACAATCTTCTACATGGTACAGCCAAACAACTACTCGAAGAAATAGACCATATCCAGAGAAAATATTTTGGAATTTAAAGCCACTTACAAAATGAAATAGATGTACAATAAACTAGCAACTACTGTACAAATAGCAACCCTCTATTAAACACATACAAAAAAGAAATACTAAAGTTTAAAAGTACCTCGGCTGAAATACCAAACCATGTGTGCGTGTGTTGTCGCAGGACTTCTTATAAAAGTACCACAAAAACTGTATACATAATGTACAAAATAGAAGACAATGAAGATTCAAAATGGTTCCAATTAGCTCTCTACCTTACAGCAGAAAACAAATATAACATTACTAACCCCTTAATACTTTGCAATTACCGCACTGCAAAACTTGACAACAACCAAACACCATCACATGCTATCACAAATAACTTGGAATTATTCCCACTACCAAAACCCCTGCAACAACTAAATTTATATGAGAGCATCATAATTCAAACAGTGCACCCATTTCAAGCAATAATACGCCTCCAACCAAAAACAGCAAAATGACCTACCTCTGAATTAGTAAAAGACATTCGTGCCAAAGTAGTTTATTTACCATTAGATATTACAGAAAATGTACACACTCTAGGAGTGCAACGGCCAATAGATCAATCTTTAATTGTCTTAGTAAATGGCGTACCTACAAAAGACAGAAACATTTGGCAACAACTTGTGGACTTACATAAAGTTAGACAAGCCCTGCAACATCTAAAAAACATCAATGAATACTACAAAGAAATTAATATTGAAGAAAACCTGAGAGAAGCCATTGAAATAATTCAAGAGTCACCAGAAACTGCTCAATTTGAACTTCTAAATCCTACTACAGAATCCAATATTTTAGACTATTATACAATTCATCCTTTAAACTCTAAAGATGCTATAGATGATGCACTTGAAACATACCAAATGCGACAAGCCAAAGTATCTCCAATCAGCATATGGGAAAAAAGTATAGAAGCACAGGCCTTTGTGCTACTCTTTCCTACTGGAAAAGGAGGAAGCTATGATGATAGACCCACACAGATAACAGCATCAGAATATCGCTCTCTACGAATGTATTCTGACAACCCGAGATTCAGACAAAACGTGGAATGCATATTCCACCTTCTCTTTGAAAGTGAACTAGTAACTCTATGCTACGGAGTTGCACACACATTACAATCAAGTACCCATTTTCAAAATATGTCAGCTACGCAATTATTACAAAAAGTGCAAGAAAAAGATGAGGTTTTACAGTCAAGTATTACAAATCTTTTAGGAAACATGCGTGGTACAAAAGAATACTGGTTCTAAAGTCACAGAGAAGTATGCTGTATGATAAGAAACCTTGACCCACCCACTTGGTTTGTAACATTAAGTTGTGCAGTATATGGATGGGAAGATTTACACGATTTCCTGCACATAGCAAACAAAAATAAAACAAGCATAGATATAAAAACACCTGAAGAACTCTGCTCTCTAGATCCTGTAAATGTATCAAGATATTTCCATCATCGCTTCATTGCTATGCTACACTTTATTTGTAATAAGACTGTTCCTCGCCTTGGAGAAGTTCAACACTTCTTTTGGAGAAAAGAATACCAAGCCAGAGGAGCACCACACATCCACATGCTATTATGGATTAAAGATGCTCCTAAATTTGGTCAGGACAGTGATACCACTGTTTTGCAGTTCATCTGAAAATATGTCACTTCTGAAATCCCTTCACAAACAATACATATTGACCTTCATGCACACATTTTACAATTTCAAAGACCCAAATGTGGGAAATATTGCCGGCGCAAATATAAAAAAAGGGAAATAATACACCAAATGCTGCTTTAGTTTCCCTAGACCAGTTTCAGCAACAGGTCAAGTAGACAATTGCATGTCTTCAGTCAGACATAGGGCCTCATTACGACCCAGGCGGTAAGTTACCGCCTGGGTCTTACCCTTACCACCATGGTGTAAACTATGTTTACACCATGGTGGATGGCGGATTTACCGCCCCATTCCAAGGTGAGTGGGGCGGTAAATCCCCATTTCCCATTTTACCCTTCCCCATTCCCATTTTTGCCCCATAGGGCATAATGGGAGTGGGGAAGGCGCTAATTACGCCACCGTAAATTACGGTGGCGTAATTAGCACCATGGTCCCTTAGCGCCATGGATTTTAACGCCTGCAAAAAGCAGGCGTTAAAATCACCATGGCGCTAACGGACCTTGTAATCAGGCGTTAAGGGTCGGCGCCGTTTACGGCGCTGTTAACCCCTTAACGCCTGACTCGTAATGAGGCCCATAGTGTCAAAGGTAAATCATCTAAGATCACATATTACATAAAAAGAACAGAAGAATCAAAATACATCAATGATTACAATGCAATCATTGCCCTCCTATGCAATTCAAACATAGATGTGCCGTACATTGCAGACAACTCCACTGCAATTGCACAATATGTCACAACCTACTTAACCAAAGCAGAGAAAACAGAGCTTCAGGACCTCTGGGATGACATATCATCTGACAAAACATTATCACAGAAATTGTACAGTTTAGGGATAAAAATGCTCTCTCATAGAGAATGTGGCTGCTATGAAGCTGCAGACCATTTAACGGGTACTGCCTTATATGGGAAATCTGACAATATAGTATGTCTGAGTCTTGGTCCTGCTAAATCTAGAAAAAGAGTTCTCAAATCACACGAGGACATAGAAACAATAGCCAAAAATGATCCCAACAGCTAAGACATTTTGAAAAACTATTTACTAGACACATACTACCTAAACAGTATTAACACTTTGGAAACCATGTGTCTCTAACACGTAGCCCAAAACTTCACATACAAAAATAATGTTAAACCAGATGAAAAGAAAGGTAGATACAGAGTGGTAAATTGTGAAGGTAGCTTAGTGAAACTTACCAAATGCAGCTTAATTAATCATTAAAAACTCCTCAACATAAAGAACTGTATTACACGTCCCTGCTACAACTTGTTGAACCATGGAAAAAAGAAGAAGAGTTACTGGATAGATATGACTCCAATGAAGATGCTTTCAAAGCAAATGAAAGCATTATAACAGACGTAAACTTTACAGAGTACCAAACAATGTTGCACAATGAACAGCAACACGAAGAAGAACTCCAGGCCCAAATACAAGTGGACACTCCCGACAGTAGTCAACCTTCTCTAACAGGAAGCCAAGAACCACTTGGACAGCCATTAATAGCAAATTAGACAGAATTAGCCATGACATAAGTAGAAAACATCATGTGTCAGAATAAACAAGCTACAGAAGAGTTTGCTGTACTGAAATCACAACTGAACAATGAGCAATGTAGCATTTTCCAAGAAATAACAAAACAAATTGAACATGGTGTGGAACTTGAAAATACAAACTGTACCTGCCAAGACTACAAACCTATACTGCTATACGTGAGTGGTGAAGCTGGTTCAGGCAAAAATTCTTAATCAAAATCATCAGCTATTTCCTTCAACAATTGACAAACAGCAAACTGTCAGCTGTTGTAACTGCCCCCACGGGTTTAGCTGCCTACAACATAGGCGGTGTCACTTTACACTAATTACTACTCCTTCCAGTAGAACACCAAAATAAATTAGACTATTACAAATTTTCCATAGAAGCTGCAATGGAACTACGCAGAGTTTTCAAACAAATTAACATACTGCTAATATATGAGGTGAGCATGGTCTCCAACCTAATATTGGCTTTGATTCACCTCAGATTACAAGAGGTCCTCAAAACAGACTACGACCCTATCTTTGGAGGAAAACACATTATTGTTTTCGGAGATTTTCTTCAATTGACACCAGTGAAAGCTGAACCTATGTTTAAAACCTTAGGGCACAAACTGCGCCGTAAAACTCTTGGCAGCATAGAAAATGTCAACCTTTGGCAACATTTCCAATACAGAGAATTAACTTAGAACATGTGCCAGCCTGCAGACCTCATATACGCCAACATTTTAAAAAGTATTAGAGTTGGTGTACTATCTCAAGAAGTACAATCAATATTAAAAACCGGCACATCCATACACTCTATGGCCATAACTCATGTGCTTATGATGTCATGCAACAATTAGCACACACGAATGTCAATTTTATGTTCTTGATGCCCACTCTTGCAAGCTGTTCCAAATACAATGAAACAATGTTGAAAAAAGAAATGCAACCAATGATTGAAATTTGCTCCACAGATAAAGTGGACACACATGGTATGACACTACCCATGTGTCAACAAGCCACATCAAGACTAAATACCCTAGAAAAATCTATCTACAACACAGCTGATTTAGAGAAAATATTAAAATTATCTTTAAACTGTAGAGTAATGCTTAAACGTAGCCTTGACGTGGAGCAAGGACTAGTTAATGGAGCACTTGGTACAGTTGTTGGCTTTCAAACATACCCACGTGACAACAACATTCAATTTGTCAATATTCTCTTAACAAACTATCAGAAGTTAAAAGGATAGAACGCTCAGCAGCCCGCCTCCTTCTTTTCAAAGACATGTATGTACGCAAAAAACAATTTTCACTAACTCTAGCATACGCAGTGACCATTCACAAATCACAAAGTCTTACCCTAGATAAAGCATTAATAGATATTGGTAGCAAAGTCTTTAAAGAAGGCATGCGCTATGTACCACTATCACGCATACGTACACTTGATGGGCTAGGTTCCACAACAAGCAAAAGGTTGTAAAAGAAAATTACTTCAAACTGAAATGATACAGGATATCACTACAATTCCTCCACAGGAAAAAAAAAGAAACTAATACTTCATCAAGTACCACAATCAAACAAGAATTTAGTGGTCAAAGTAATTCAACTACTTCTTCAAAGAAGCAACACACACTCCGAACAAATGACTTCCACACAGAACTACCAGGTCCATTCACATTTTCAAATGTAAATGCTGTAAATTGCTATGCAAATGTAGCAATACATATTCTATTCCAATTGCCACCAATCATTGAGAACATGTATTTACACAGCACAGGCCAATTGTGTTTGCAAATGTTAGTCCTTCATAGAAATGCAACCAACAATCCTGACATGGAATAAGACAAGAATTGGACTACTGTGCTGAAATTGTCAAATTCACTATAAACTCTCAATAAGATCCACACGAATTTCTAATGTACTTACTACAAGTACTGGAAAACAAAAACATACCTATAAATTAAATCTTTCAGAATTCATACATGTGGAAACATGCATGCACTCTCTGCAACCATGTGGCAGAGGAAGAAGTCCCTAATGAAGGCTTTGTGTATATATCCATACCTAAGTGTGAATCGCTTTCATTTCAGCAAATTGTACAAAATGCAAACAATGGCAGATTATGTACTACCTGCAATTCAGATAATCGCTCCACCTTACAAATACAGACACATAGTAAATACGTAATAGTAATGCTTTTATGTTACAATGCAGATGGTACCAAAAACAACTGTAAGCTGCCTGGATTCACACATGGTCAAGTATCACTTGGTAAGAAAACCTTCACAAAAATAGGTGTAATCTACCACACAGGAGCCACAACCAATGCTGGTCACTATACTGCATATTTAAATAAGAATTGTGGATGGTTCGAATGTAATGATAGTACCATTACTCTAAAGCAGAGATTGCCAGCAAATCTTGTAAATGCTTACTTAATATTCTTAAAACCAAAATTTAATATGTAATCTGTGTGTGAAGATAAGAAAAACTTCAACTTCAAAACTGTGTACAGTTAGAGTACACCAACATGTATCTAACTGCCCCAAGATTCTGCAATGAGCAAACAGATGAATCAATACCACTAAAATGTAAAAAGAAATACACAGTTAGAATATGCCAATAGGTATCTAACTGCCCCAAGATTCTGCAACAAGCAAACACATAAATAAATACCACTAAAATCGAACATGGAATATACAGTTAGAATATTCCAACAGGTATCTAACTGCCCCAAAAATCTGCAACAAGCTAACAGATAGAAGATTAGCAAGACACAAGAAATAAACAGTAAAACAACGAAAGTAATATATTGTGCCACAACATAGAATTATTTTTTTTTTAATCCAGCATGGATTTTATTTCCCACATACCCAATGATTCACAAAACAAACACAGAAAATGAGCGAATTGTTCAGTGCACTGGTTTGAACTACAGTACTTGTAAAGTACTAAATATGAGGGTCAAAAAAATACAGAATGTCTATTATGCAATGTAACAACTCATTATGAACTACCTGCTCTAACATAAGATCTTTTCTTTTATCACAGAGATCGAAAAAGTATTTCTGGTCCAGTTAGCCATGTCATGAAAAAACTGCATACAACCACAACACACTCAACCAGTAAGTATCCAATAAATAAACTCAGAAACGCGGCACTCCTTGTCACAAACTATAAAATCTTAACTGCATAACCTAGCCAGAGCTTCACATGCAACCTCTTCAAATGAAACAGTACACAAACTTTTGAGTTGTGCATATTTGATGGGTGTTTGATTCGATGGGTGTGTTATGCTACAGTGGTTGTGGCCAGGGCCTAGAGTCTTGGGTGCATGGCCTACGGCCTATGGCCTTCGGCCATGCACCCAAGTCTCTAGGACCTGTCCACAACCACCACAGCATAACACACCTATACTACCAAACATTTTGGCTGTGGTATGTGGGCTAGTTATAGATCATATTAATAATAATCAATGCTGTATTAACAACTCAAATCGAACATCCTACTAAAGTAAATGATCTAGTAATGCATTCATTAAGTCCGTGGACAGCCGCTATGACTGCGGGCATGGTGAAAACATCAAGGGCACCTGCCACCTAAACAAATACAGTATTTGACCCATCTCTTACTCCTCAACCCTCTCCCCAATCACTCCTGCACACCAACACACTCCCCAAAACTGAATTTTGCCTCTGTCCGCCGCCGCGCTGTCAGGACATCCAAGATGGCGGGGGCATCAAAACAATGTGATGCACCTCACTACTCACCCCAGCCAATCGGCAAACATGTTGCATGTCCGCGGACATGACATAAGCCGATTATCCAAACGGTGTCCTGTCCGCAGTGTGAACAGGGAAGTGTGTCCGCAGAGCAGTCATAGATATCGCTAATTTTTACACCAAATTAACAAAAGCACGCTTTCCGGTCTAAGCCGCCGCAGAAAAAACTTAGTTAAGGGGACATTATGGTTAAGTTGCACTAATAAAAACCAATGAAATTCAATGGAAAAATATTGTTACAGGGACGTTACGGTTATAGGTAAAACCTAAAAACCTCAGAAATTCGCCAGTATGGTAAGTTAAGCAACCATAACTTTCTCCACCACTGTGCAATGCTAGACTAACACCCTGGACTTCAAAGATGACATCACAAATGTCATTGATGGCATCACTTTTTTTTCCATTTCAAACCTATCCTACCTTCGAATAACTTACCACATAGCCAGTCCCAGGTAGTCATAGCCACTTTAACACAATTTCTCGTCCCTAGCGGGCATGGCCAGTAGCCAGATTGTCTGCCTCATGACCTTATGCCATAACCCAGACAATATGGCTACTGCCCACGGCCTCAGTCACCAAAGGTATATGACAATTTTGTACCTACATTATGACTTGTCAAACAATAAAACACAGGAAGAGAACGTTATGGGTGTCTTATAACTTTGCACTCCCTGAACGAATCCTCACCAAACTTTGCAAAAGAAGTATATGTCCCACTCTGATTTCTTCTGCAAACATTGGTGAGGTTTGATCCAGGGGTGGCAAAGTTATATGGTTGGTCTCAACATTTCTTTTTTTCCAATAGACTGAATGGAGAAAGAATTTCCATCATGCCTACAGCCCAAACCGCTGGATGTATTTTCACCAAATTTGCGGCAGGAGCAGCAGCTTGGTTCCGAAAGCGTGCTATTGTTAATTTGGTTTAAATCCGTCCAGTAGTTTTTTTTAAATGACCAAAACGTAAGGCAAAAAGTAAGGCAAAATAATGTGTGATATCTGTGTCTGCTCTGCAGACTCACTTCCCTGTTTGGTCCGCGGACTTTCCTCTGATTGGATAGAAAAATGTGCAGACTTTTGCGTGGTCTGCGGACATCGGGAAGCAGCTGCGGACAGCGTGGTGAAAACATTAAAAAAGCAGTATTGCACTTGTCAAACTCAACAAACAATCGCTGGGGGTGTGGGGGAGGTGATGATTGGATTGGATATGGCCATAAGAAGCCAAAAAAACGAGTGTTTCACCCCCAAAAGTCCGCCAACACTCCAGATGTCCTGGGGCAGTCCTGTGGTGTTTGCGGACACTTCATATTTCTGCATTACAGGGTTGGGGAAAAGTAGTTTTTGATGGCTTATAACTTTTACGCCACTCAATGAAACTACATGTATTTCTATTTTTATTTGTTTTATTTGTAGAGCGCGCCTGGCCCAAAGGCATCTCAGTGCATATCTTATGTTACAATTACAGAGAACAACAAGGTACAATGAACACAGTACAAATATACATATTTACAATCATCAGGAACACAGATCAAATGTTACAATAAGCAGAAGAACAGCGGGTTAAATGTACACATAATTATATTTTACATGATGAGTAGCATATGAAAGGTTAAATATTGAGGGAAACCAGCCAGGTCTTGGCTTTGTGATTAAAGGAGGGGAATGATTGCTCATTCCTAGTGGTGATAGGCAGTGAGTTCCATAGTTTAGCGGCAAGGACAGGGAAGCTGGCCCCGCCCGCTTTTTGGAGTTTGTATCTTGGAATGCTGAGGAAGTACATTTGGGCAGATCTCAAAGGGTGTGTTGAGGAGTGATGAGTAAATCGGTTAGCCAAGTAGGCAGGGGCCTGGTTATTCACACATTTGTGTGTGAGGGCGAGTGTTTTAAGCGATATTCAATATGTAATTTTGCAATTTTATTCTAGAACTAATCCTGAATGGTTTTGCAAAGTTTTGTGGGATTCTGTCAAGAGGGGGCAAAATTAGAGGGGGGTCCCAAAATATTGGAAAGGCATATAAATGTGGTGCCATTTGATGAATCCGCAGAAAAGTTTGCAAAACAATTTTAGATCTAGATATAAATGTTTTGCAAAGTTTGGTGGGATTCTGTCAAGAGGGGGCTAAATTAGAGGGGGTCTCAACATTTTTAGATGGCTTATAACTTTGTTGCCATTTGATGAATTTGGACGAAGGTTTTGACAAAGATTATATACCCAACCTTGAATGTTTGTGTAAAGTCTGAATGGATTTGTTCAAGTGGGGATAAGTTATATGACTATTTTATGTAAATGCATTTTGACACTTTTTAAAAAATAAAACATGGGTGGATTTCCAGCAAACTTGTGTAAGGAGCATTGGCAAGGACCTTAAAGCATGGTTTTGCAAACAACATTGTGATATACCTTTGGTGACTGAGGTATAGCCATGCCCAATAATATGGCTCTGATCACAACCACCACAATAGAATTAAACCATATAACAAGCACGTACAATACACCTTGAAAGAACAAGACTCACCCTGAACCTCTCCACTCCCAATGATGTCCACGGTCAGTCCATGGCCACGCCTCCAAGAATCTGACCACTGACCACAACCTCCACAACAGAATGAAATCATAAATCAAGTTTGTACAATACACTTTCAAATAACAAGACTCCCACTGAACCTCCCCACTCCCAATGATGTCTACGGACAGTAAAATTGACCGCAGACTCCCTATGAACTTTTGCCCGATCCTCTGCCCTTTCAAGGCCATGTTTCCACCACAAAATAACCCCAAATGTAATTTCAATACTTTTTTCTCACTGAGCTGTCCAGGGACAACAGTGGCGGTCGACGGATCCAATATGGTGAAAGTTTCAAAAGTGATTACGCATCTCACATTTTTGAACATCCAATCAGCATGAGTCTTTGATGTCCCCTGACACCAAGCCATCATATGATTGGTACATGGGTGTCCGCGTACTCCGAATCGGGAAATGAGTCCGCGGACCAAACCGAGATATCACTAATATTGCTTGACCTACTTTTTGTCCATTTAGTGGCATTTCTGTGTAGGATGGGCATTTGCAAACACAGCTTGTCTGAGATATTTAAATAAATATTGTCCATAATTGGTGCAATTGGAATAGAAGATTGATTGCTACATTTGCATAGCAATTTACTCCAGTTGTGCTGCTGAATTTAAAAGGAATAGAGAATTTTGTCTCTGTTTGGATTGAAGGTCCATCATTTGATTTTTTGTTTTTTTGTTGGGATTGTGTGAAGATTTGCTATGACTTTTCTTTGTACTAGTTGTCTTTTCAAAGCTTTATATTTTTGAGGTACAGGGTACATATCCAGATGTGGAGTGTAGAATACACACAGCCTGTTGTATTCTAAGATGCAAAGAATGACAGCATTGCCTTTACTTGCATCAAAGTTGACTAAGAACAGATCAGTGAGTTTGTGAAGACCTGAAAACACTACGTAACTCAAACCTTTTTTGGAGACTGTTCTGCCAATGTCAACAAGTGCATGGTTGAGAGTTAGACCTTGATTTGCAAATGGTAACAACATGTGCAGGAGACAGAGAGAATTGTTCTCTGTGTACATACATATCTTTGAAAAGAAGGAAATGTGCTGTGGTGCAGGGGATTTTTTTAGTTTGTTCAAGTTTGTCAAAAACTGATTATGAAAAAAATGATTTTGTTTAGGTTTAAATATGTTTGGAAACCAACAGCTGTTTCAATTGCTCTATTGCACTATAGTTTAGGCACAGAGTTTAATTGTTTTTTTCCAATCAGCTGTGTTTGAGATACAAGAGCTGAAATACATTCATGTCTTCACTTGAATAACATATTTTTGAATAATTTTCAATCAATTCCCAATCTTTTACAGCATTAGATTGTATGGCTACCCGTTGTCCTGCTGTTATTTGATTCATTGCATGCCATATTTGTGAAGTGTTTTGATTATGCAATTCTTTCAACATATGAATACCATCATTATGATTAAATTGTGACTTCTGATGTCTTAACCAGTTTTTATATTTGGTCTTAATATTTGCCAATAAAACACCCCTCTGGTCCAATGGCAACCTCACTACCTCTCGTTTATGGGCTCGTACCTGGGTTTTCATGGTTTTAATTTCATGACTGAAACAGTGCAATTTAGGAATCTGTTTCTTGTAAAGTCTCACTCCCTGAATTACCAATACAAACGTATAAAATCTAACAAATCCCAGTAGGGAATGAGACTAGGAGGACAGGTTGCAAGATTAATACGTCTTTCTATAAAGTTGGCATCCAGAGAACTCTGCTGCCTTCAGAGTGCTCTGTCAAACCATACAGGTACATGGAATTATCAAGTAAAACAGCGTCATCGTGAGGTCATTAACATAGGGTACTACATTAGTACAGGATTGGTTGGGGAGCGATGTTACATATATTCCTGTAGGCGCTGCTTCTTCCGGTTAGGCTCCCCAGCTGGCAGAAGGGTGAGCATCACAATGTCCAGCTGCCTGTGTCCAGGCAGGGTGATGGTTAGGTCACGGCGAGATAGGGTTGATACTAACTAAGCTGACATGGGAAACTACCACTAGACATATAATAAATGACATTCCTTAATACACCTTTGAGTAAATCTTTGCAAACCTATAAATTGCATTCACGTGTTAAATTGTCTTTCATTGAGACTTTTATAAGACACAGGGCTTAAGAGTCTTGTCCCTCGTGATAAACTGGGTGACTGGGTGGGTCTTAGCACATCAAGGCGAGTGGGGAGTATAATGACACATGTTAGTTTTAGGACACAATATACTGTGACAGAGGTCTGGATTTAGTGGGAGCCCTCTAGGGTGGACCGCACAGCAGGCTCACACTTCTGGTACATCAAGAGAATACCTTAGGAGGGCACAAGGTGACATTGGCAGTCATTTTCCAACAGCGGGGATAAGAGGGTAGGAGCAGGTTTGTGGAGATGGATGAGTTACAAGTCATGGTTCGAGCCGGTTCACACACAGGATAGTGATCACAGACGAAGAGTGAGATGATACATTTTACTATTTGTTTCAATTATCCCCAGTTCATCCGTGAGAAAGGGATTCATGAAGCTTTCAGACAGTGAAAGAAAAGGTGACAGCCATGAGCGCGCTGTGTGCAGTGCTGCAGAGGGGAGAGAAGCCTGTTTGTAGTATCAGAGTGCAGCCAAGTCCAAAGATGGAGTCGAGGGCATACACAAATGGAAGCCAAGTGTATCTCGCAATAGCCCCACCTACGCAGAAGTTAGCATAAGGGCAATGGAGGCGTCCTCTGCTCGTGCTTGAGCAAGTGGTCCATTTCATGTAGAATGCACAGTGGGGGCCCAAACGGCCCTTCACTTCCACATATTCTTCTGATGGATATTTGATGTTACTTGAAAAAGTTGCATTAATTCGAGGTATACTAGATCTTGTTTCTCACTTCCAATATTCTTTCACTTTATGTATCTTATAAAGTGCTCTTTAAATTTCAATAACGATGTTTCAGACCATTGTAGCCTATTGCGACCAGGATTCATTATAATCGTACCACGCAGGTCAGAGTTTTCTTGATCAACAGTTGGTTTTTCCATTTTCCATCGCATCATTTCAATGTTGTGATCACTTATAGTAGTCTGCTATACATAAAAATCAGTTACTTGAGACATAAGAGCAATATCAACATAGATATAATCAATAATTGCAACGCTGTGCTGTCTATGCCAAGTAGGCCTAGGAGGAATGTCAGTGGCAAAGGATCCATTCAGTACATATAGATTTTGAGTTTTAACCAAATGCAACCAACTAGCTAATCGATCATTCAAAGGAGGCTGATTCTGATCTAAACAATGAAGATTAAGATCACCATTAAGATCATAATACATATTATAGTGATGTTCATAAAATTGTTGGGAAATACATGGTACATTAATGTACTTATTTTGTAGACATGGAAAATGTTCCTTTCTTCTGTAGGTTTCTTTGGTAATCTTATTTTTTCTCTAAATGTAAAAGAAAGGTAGTTGGCACATGTGATAATTGTGCACTGGTATACGTTATGTTGTGTTATGTTTATTTATACCACACACCACTACCACCCAAGGGCAGTCTCCAGGACATCAGTAGTAGTGCATGGTATTTATAATGGATGCAGAAGTCATTATAAAAGCACTGAATAAAGTAGTGTGATGGCTCCTGCAGTGAGCTAACAGGAAGAATGTATAATATGGTGGCATAGTAAGGGTTGGTATAGTTTTGGCAGACAGAAGATTATTTTTACTATGTGCACAGCCACCTATAAGATAAAACTATTGCATTTGAGTACACACAGGGAGACATGCTGTATGAGGACAACTGGCCCCAACGTGTTATTTGATTATTTGACCACTCATTGACTGTTTATGCCCATGGTAATCACTATAGCTATTGACACACAGTTCTTGCCCCTTCCTGCCTAAAACACCTCCTCAGGGGGACCCTTTCAGTTTGTTTTAATCAAGCATTACCATCAACCTGTCCTGTCAAGTGGATGCTAGTATTTTATAAAGCAGTTTCTTGAGAGTTAATGCTTAATTGGTGCTGTAAACTATGTATGCCTTTATATAGTACATTTATAAAAACTATATATATGAAGTGCTTTTAAAAACAAGCATTGGTAAAGGCAATAGGTTTAGTTTATTTATATGCATTTACTATTTGCTAGCCACTTCTATCAGATGGCCACATTCTTGCACCATTTTGCACCTGCTATCATCCAGTGCTAGTTAATACCACTATGGCAGTGATTAGACAAGTGCCTTTTCCATGCGTACACAAAGGTTCAAACTGTTGGCATTGCTAATGCATGTGAAATGTAGGTGGCAATATATGTTTTTCCATAGGCTGATAAGGTATTTTTTTTAATTATCGGATTGTTCTTTGGTATAAGTAGTAAGCGATGGAATTTAGTATGAAGTAGGAGTACTTTTAAAAGTAATAATGAGCTATAGGGGTGGCTATTGGAGTGGAGTATGCTTTGTAGCATAGAAAACCCAGCTAAATGAAGTAAGGGGAAGGTTGTGTAATATAAAGGTCTGCTACAGTTTTCACATTTTTTTAAAGAAACTTCCAATATTTGTTGTACTGTACTTTGATAATGGAGGTACTTTTCATTATTGAATTGCATAGTTGCTAACATACAGAAGTTCATGTTGTAGAATGGAGAGAGAAAAACAGTTTAGGATAAACATCTACAGATTGGAATGGGTCATGTTAACAACTATGGAATTGTGGAGTGCCATAGGTTTTTAAAGCACTAATTAGGTATTTGGACAGGTGCTGCAGTGAAGTATGTTTTTTAGCACATGACATCAGCTGTTGTTGAAGTTATATTATAAGAACAGGTGGTGTAAAAAAATAATTTTGAAAACGAAAGAATACCTGTAGAATGTCTTCTTAGATGTAGATTGTGGAATGTAGATCATGTTGAATCTGGAAATAGAAATCTGTAAAAGATTACACAGTAGGTTGTGATATAGGAGGCTCTGTATCACAGCACAAATGCACTCTCATAATTCAATACTTCTGAACCATTGAACTAAGGTGACAAGGTTACATGTAAAGTTTTTTGATGTGATTGGTGGATGCCCTTTTGAATGTGGCCAATCAGGGAGCGTTACAGTGGTAAAGGTAAAAAGGGATGAAGGGCTTTCCTGTGCCCTGACATCCGCGGACATCCGCAACTGTTCATGGACAGATTGCATGTGCCATCCAGGCCCTTTTACCATGTACTGTATGGAAAGAGGAATGTTGAGTCCGCAGATATCTGCCGGGTCCGGGAAATATGCGGGGACCATAGAGTCCGAGAGGATCAGACAATTAGGCTTTATCTTTGTGGAGAAGGAGTTGAACTGCAGAGGAGGAGAGGGTAGTAAGTGCTTTATCCGATAGCACAGCTTTCACATCTGTGCAGAGCCTGCTGACGCAGGTTTCAATCCCGGCAGGGCCAAACTCAGCCTTTCATCCTTCCGAGGTCGATAAATGAGCACCACACAACGTGGGTAATAATAAGTAGCGCTCAGATACCTGAGGCTTCGAAGCGCTTCATAAGTGCAAAATTATTATTATTATTATTATTATTATTATTATTATTATTATTATTATTATTATTATTATTATTATCATTATTATTATTATTATCATTATTTATTTCTTGCTTGAATTGCTGAAAGCATTTACCTGAACAAGAAAACTGTTTGGATTATAGAAGATTTGTGGATTCATTTGGTGCAAATATATGCAGAGCTATCTTCTTTTTTTTTTTTTTTTCATTTGTTACACACCCAGACCCTGGGGTATCACGGCATTGTAACAGACATCTTAGTAATTGGTCATACATCTTAGTAATTGGTCATACATAGGAGGAAGGTATACATAGGGTGTTACAAACCGCAGGTGATATAGATATAGATTAATAGGAATAGTAAAAAACAGTATTAAGTACAGTATTTACAGGTTAAGCATATAAATGTTACAGTGTTACAAAGGCAATGGTTTCGCAGTGGGCTTGTATTGGTGGAATAGACATTGTCTCCTTATATACCAAAATTCCCCAGTCATCCACTTTGGACGTTATCGAGGAGTTGTTGGTAACTACACGCAGCACCGGGATGACACCTAACTCTTTCATTTTATGGTGCACGGAGCTAGCTTTAACTGAAAATTATTTTCAATTTGACGGCTGGTTTTATCAACAGGTCCATGGTACTGCCATGGGCTCGGCTGTGGCACCATCTCTAGCCAACCTTTATGTGGATTTTGTAGAGCACATGAGTATTTATAGCGAACAGAATGTCTTCAAAGAATGTATCTTGTTGTGGCGCAGGTACATTGACGATGTACTGTTAATATGGCATGAAACCACTTTACAAACTTTTTTCCAGTGGTTGAATGGGATTAACCCCTTTTTGAAGTTCACCATGAACTTCCATAGGGAACATATAGATTTTCTCGATCTGACCATGCTAAACCCTGCAGTAATGTATTGGGATTGAAACCTTTTCATAAAAGCACGGACAGGAATTCTCTTCTCAGATATGACAGTTTTCACCCCAAGGCCTTGAGGGATAATCTCCCTTTCGGACAATTTCTCCGACTCAAGCGGAACAGCAGTGAGAAAGAAAGGTTTGAGTCGGAAGCCTTAGATTTGAGTCATAATCTGATCCAACGTGGATATCCCACGAAAATTGTTAAGAGATCTCGGAAGAGGGCCTCCAATAATCACCGGGAGGCCTTGCTAGAATATAGATCGAAAACCAGCCCTTCTGAGTCAGACTCTATAGTTTTCGTGAGTACCTTTAACCATCTTTCCAACCAGGTGGTGAAGATTGTTAAAAGACACTGGCATCTGTTGGCGCATGCTAAGATACCAGTGTCGACCCCACGATGCGCCTTCAAAAGGGGACGCAATGTTAAGGAGATGGTGTACAGAAACGACATCAGTAATAAGCTTAACAAACAAGCCACCATCTCTCAACAGTGGGGGTTACCTAAATTGAGGGGACATGCTCCGTGTGGCATGTGTGTGTGCTGTCCCCTCACTAGACGTACCACCGAGGTGGATATTGGACTTCCCAGACTTTGGAAACAAAGAGGTTTCACGAATTACAATTCAAGTTTTGTAATATACGCTATCTGGTGTCCTTGCCAAAAAATTTACATCGGTAAAACCGAGCGAAGAATCAAAGTCTGCATCAGCGAACATAAGAGCTTAGGAATTTAACAGCTCCGATGGTAGGACATTTCATAACGTGGAACCACAATTGTGAGGATCTGAGATGGACCATACTAAAGAAGATTGCGATTACCAACAACACTTCTGTGGATAAACATACTTTATCAAAGAAGGAGACTAAACTCATTTTTTTGAGTAAAAGCCATGTGGTTGGCTTAAATGAGGCGATAGATTGGAATTTTTAATCCAGAATACTCTCACTGATGGAGTTCTGGCCTGATATTCAGATTGATGGCTCGTTTGGCCCCTTCGAAGGTTACCATCTTGTCCCCCCCTGATACATGACCAGAATGTGTTTTTTTGATGGGTATTTTTTTGACACATGCTTCAGCTTTCCAGGTCTGATAGGATTGATTATGTTTATTTCCCATTATGTACTGTAGGAGTCCTCTCTTGCACACGCTTGGATCCAACCCATGTTGTTGTTTTCTTCCTGTTCTTCGCTAGTTATTATGTTTTCCCGTCCCCCGCCTGTCCTTTTCCGACACCGATGGACCTTCCATTCACACAATCGAGGTGTATGTTTACTTTGACCAGCGGGATTTAGCTGGTTGAATATCTGGCCGTGCCCCCGTTGAGCCTGTTTGGGGGCGTGCCTCGCTGGTTCGGCTCGCGTTACGTGCGAGTCACGTGCGAGTCACATGACAACACGGGGAGGGCTTTTAAATCAGATCCCTTGAGCCGGACTGGTGGATACACCGGTAGATTGGATTCACGCGGCCACCCCGGTTGTTTGTTGGAAGAAAGTCACTGAGGTAAGAGTGGTCCCAGGGATAGTTCCCTTTGAAATTTCGCTTCATGTGCAAGACATTCCCACCTAAGTATGGTTACTATGTTATATATTTCTTTGTCGGAAGAAAGTCACTGAGGTAAGAGGGGTTTCAGGGACAGTTCCCTTTGCAACTCTGCTTCATGTGCAAGACATTCCCGCCTAAGTGCGGTTATTATGTAAAGTTTTTTCTGACTCTGCAGCCGTATAGATTTGTAGACAGAGCACACTCGGCATATTCTCGTAGCCCCCATACGTGTGATCTTTTTCATGTTCAAGACCATTTAGCGGTGAACGTGTATATGGGAGAGAGGTCGAGTTCATGTGTGCATATAATCATGACACGCTTCATGTATTAGGTGTTTTAAGTAGATACGTGATTCCAGTCCTCGTAATCTTATGGGACACTTGACAGATTAACTATGTTTTCTGATCCATTTCTCTCTGTGGTTTTCTCCTTTCTGTCCCAGAATTCTATACTTTTATGGTCACGACTAACTTTGTTGCCGTGGTCTATACGACTGAATTAGAAGAGTCCTATCGTGACCCGGTCGAGACTCATGCAGAGATTGAAAAGAGTTTGACTACTCTACATAGGTGAGCTTGTTGCCCGTTAGAAGGCTTGTGCACTAAGGAAGTGTATGGTGTGTACTGGCATTTTTGACGGGGATCACCTCTATTTATTTGCCCTCCAGACATTACGCTAACATGGAAGGCTGTCCGTGTTGATCTCTATGGATTCCCATACCATAGTGTATGGCTTCTCATTTTGTTTTTGTTTTCCACCTCCGTGTTTACAGACAGGTATCAAGTTGCCATCGCTCATGTGCTGAACACAGGTTGAGGCTTTCTCTACTAAAAAATCTGTGCCTGGACACCGGGTGATTTCTTGGTGACGCGGTGCCCCCAACAGTGTGATCTTGTGGGTTACCCCCGTTTGGGTTCTCCCATCACAAAATTACAAGAGACGCAATGTAAGTGTTTTCTAAATAATTACTCTCACTGTGGGATCTCTTTCATCCCGTGGGGTCCTGGTTATGCCGACTTCCGGGTAACTTGAGGTCTCACTCCTCGGTGAGGTATTACTTGGTTGATTTTGAGTGTCTAAAAGGTACCACGAGGTGTTGGTGATGGTGGATAGATTTTAGAGGCACCAATTTATTATGGTGTCTTCTATCGGTTTGTGGATCACGGTCCGCTTTCTGTTTCCTCAGTTGAAGAGAGTCGAAAGGTATTAATAACCTAATCTACGCCACGTTTATTGAAAATACGATGGCAGTAATGGTCAATCACATAATTCGAGCATTTTAGCTTGATTGACTCAGTGTTCTTATTTGTATTTAGGTGTGCTCTGTTGGTGTATTCTACATATTTCCTTCTTCTCCACGTACAATCCATCTGACTCCGTTGGACCATAGTGCCCCTGAAGAATTTCTGTCTACTGGATGTTATACAGAAAGAAACATGTCGGGTTGGGGATGTTTTGTTATTTGTGAGCAAAATTAGATGTCAAATCCACCCGAGCCAGGAAAGTTCATAATAACATGGAATAGGCTCTTAGGTGTTATATTTATGGTTTGTACTAACAATGGAATAGATATGGTATAATGATGTTTTAGATTGTTTGATGTTTTAAATTGTTTTATCATTGTATGGATTGTGAATGATCTTCTGAATGATTTGTGTATGTATGTGGTATGGTTGTAGTGTGGTTGGATGTGATTTATGGATGAGAATGTTGTATCAGATCAGTCCGATAGTGAATTGGAGGGATTGATCTACACGAAATATTGTTGATACTAATGTTGTTGTATGTTTTTTATTAAAATATTTTTTTCTAGTGATTTATTTAATAAATGTTAATAAATAATAAACACTTAATTGTTTGAGCGTCTACTGGGCTGAATTTAATCGTTTCACCTCATAGAATTGTTATATCATGATAGACGCATGTGCTTCACGGTTGTTGTGTGTACACAGAACTTAGTATGAGTATGTAGGTTTTGTTACTACACCAACAGTGGCCACCTGAACACTTTATTACTCTGACCTTTTATGTTAATTTTGTGAATGTTCTATCCAGGCCAGGTCACAGTATTTGGATATTCCTGGTATCCCCTGTTACTCTAGTTTTTGGAATAGACAAGTTTTCAGCAATGTTTTGAAGGCGGAGAAGGAAGCCCTTTTTTGATGTTGATGGTAAGGGAGTTCCAGTGTTTTGGACCTAGAACAAAAACGCTGCTTCCCCCTGATTTTGTATTATTGAATCGAGGCACTTTTTTATCCCTAGTGCTGCCCTTAAGGCTTTATTTTGCATAAATTGCAATTTGCTAAGGTTAGTGTTGGAGATCCCTAGTAGCAACACATTGCAATAATCAAGTTAATATAATATCAAAGCTCTCACCAGGGTGAGGCAGTTGGTCGGGGTCAGGAATTGTAGACTTAGTGCAATGAGTTTGGAGGTGTAGGCCGTGGACAATGCCAAAGTGTTGATGTGTTTGGTCATGGTAAGGCTGGCGTCTAGGTGAACACCTAAAGTTTTAACTTGCTTGAGGATAGGGATCGGGGTGCCGTCAATGTTGATGGAGGTGTAGTTAGAGTGAAGGGAAGCTATTTTGGTTGGTGATCCCACAATAAGAACTTCTGTCTTCTCATCATTGAGACAGAGACTGTTCAGTGCCATCAGTTTTGGATGATGGTGTATACTTTATTGATGATTTAAGTGCCTTGGTTATAAATACCTGTGATCGGTATGAAGATATGGGTGTCATCTGCGAAATCGGTGTAGATGACACCCATATCATTTAGAGCAGAGAAGAGAAGTTTGGTGTAAGCGTTGTAGAGAGTAGGGGAAAGGCACAACCCTTGGGGTACTCCTACGGGTACTGGAATGGGATCGGCAGCTTCCTTGCCTAAAGTCATTGGCAAGAGATGTGCATAGTTTATCGTGGTCCACAAGGTCGAATGCTGCAGAGAGGTCGATCAGCAATAGGATGCAAAGTTTTCCTCAGTCTCTAATGGTGTCCATCTGGATTTTGAGATCCAGGAGGGCCGTTTCTGTGTTTGGGCCTTAAGCCTGATTGTCTGGTTCCTAATAAGTGATTCTGTTCAAGGTGTGTTTGAATTTGTGTGTAAGCTAATTTATCTATGATTTTAAGTAAAAAATGGACTGTTGCTATTGGCCTATAGTGAGTATTGTGGGGTCCAGTGATGTTTTTTTTAGAAGGGTGGTGACACAGGCTGCTTTGATGCTGGCTTGGACTGAGTTAGAGATGAAGGAGGAATTGACAAAGTTGGTGGTTATAGGGGTGAGGGTGGAGGCGCATGCTTTCACTAGTTTCGCTGGGACACTGTCTCCTTTGCAGTTGGAGGCTTTTACTTTGGTAATAGTGTCAAATACTAGTTCTTGGGTGACTGGGGTGAAATGAAATGAGGAGTTGGGTTTTTCCAGGCGGGTGGGAGTGGGATTAGTGTTTGAGACATTTGTATCTGCTAATAGCAGTCTCTTTGAGGAAATTTTGTTTTCTAGAAGGGCAATTTTGGCGGATAGAGCATCTTGGATGGTGGTGCACCATTCTTTGCTGGAGTTGGTAGGGGCTGTGTTAGGAGTGGGGTTTTCTAATTCTCTGAGAATATAGAAAAGTTCTTTTGAGTTTGATGCAGCATTGCTGAAATGTGTATTGTAGGCTGCTTGGTGTGTGGCATAATCTTGTATTAGAAAAATGCGACGTGGTATTTCATGGAGTTCGTGGAATGACACAAACCCAACTATTACCCATGTGTGAAGATATGGTGCTTTTGAAAAATCCAGAAATGAGTACATTTTGGAGGTGATAGTTTAGGGTATGTAACTGGTGCATCTTTGCAGTTTGCCATTAAAGATACTTTTATTAAGCTAATTGAACTCTTATTTTTAGACAAATAACTCAAAGAGAAATGTGGAAAAGATCAAACTTGTTTTGTTTACAAATCAAATAAGCAAGCCAGAATGTCAATACATTTGAATGTGCATTCTTGCCTGGTAAGACCAGACATGCAGAGCGTCACCCACTAGCAGAACAGGATCGTAGCAACGGTCCCGTTATTAATGGGACCGTTGTTATCATCCACCCCATTCCCATTTGAGCCCTATTGGGGCTTAAATGGGAATGGGTACGTACCGGGTCCGGGTCCCGTGAATGGGAATTACCGGGCCCGCAAAGGTCATAATGGCCCGGTAATTCCCATTTTTCTGGACCCAAACCCGATTTTTTGGGTAGCCATGCTGGTAAAAACGGCATGCCTACCTCCAACCTCATAATGAGGCCCATTGTACATATACACATTAAGGTCGGAGGGCCTCATTACAACCCCGGTAGTAGCAGTGCCAGGAAAAATGGCAGGCTGATGCCGGATTTGTGTTTTTTTCCAGCACCTGGCTTTGGGGAATCACCGGGACATTACAGATGGAAAATGTTACTGCCCATTCCCATTTGAGTCCCATAGTCAAAGTCTGCTGCTGGGTGCCGTTCCACCCGCAAGGGTCAGACCTGGCGGACGAAACGACACCCACAGACTCGTAGTTTGCCGGTCCAGAAACAATGGTGCCGGTAAGCTTACTGGCACTGTTGTTTCCGAACTGGCAAACTTGTAATGAGGCTCTTTTAAGAGCAAACATTAACAAATGAAAGGAAGAAGTAAAGTGAAATTTAAACCCCATTTGTTGATTGTCTAGTCCACAGACATATTCTCTGTCTGCGAACTTCAAGGGTGAAGAAAAAGCACAGGAGAGCATGGTCTTCGGTGGTGTAATGTCAACGGGTGGTGTAAAAAGCCTTGAGAATGGCTGAAATGTCTTCCAATCAATATACACTCTATGTTTCATTGTTTGTATGGCAGAGAAGAGTGGTGGAACAGAACATTATTTCTGTCACCTGTTTTCTTCCATGCAACACAAAGGCTCCAGTATTTGCAATGCCATAGATTTGAATGCCAATGCAAATAAAGGAGATTCTTATGGAGTCTGCCTAATTTATGCATAAATAGAAGGTAGATGGACTCTATAAGATATGCTCTTTTTATATCCAATGTTTAGACTTTGAAAGGTGGTACTCCATTGAACCTTTTTTTGTTTTAGATTTTTTATTTAATTTTTATGTATTTTTTGCAGAGAGAGATGGGTGCACCAACCATTCTAAGGGAAGGACAGGTGGACAACGGAAGATGATAAGTATTGATTAGAAAAGTAATGTAGTGGGCATTCTTTTCATGGGCCTTCACAGCAGTCTCAAAGGTGCTGTGAATCTGCTCCCTCCTACAGATGAATGTGTTGCAGTACAGTCACAGGACAGTTGTCTGAGGTGCAATGAGTGGTACCAGGAGTGGAAAATTAGTGTGCATTAGTGTAGCTACCTCTACGCACTGCAAAGGGAACTGCCATTCTAAGGACAGTCAGATGGAAAGCCCTGGTGTGGCAAAGCATGGAGGAAGTGTCAAAAGAATACGGCCCCTCCTGGCCATGACTTCTAGCACTCCTCCAATGGTGGTGTAAAACCTCCACAGCCAAGACTCTCTCAGGCCAGTTTATGTAGTAGGTACCAGCTCCAGTGCGCCGTCATCTTCCTCTTCCTCCTGCAGCTCACCTCCTGCAGTGCCCGTGTTCTTTATCCCAGGTTCTCCAGTTGGTGGTGGTGGCCCCTGAGGAGGAGGGATGGCTATGACAGATACTATTTCAATAGTTTTCTCCAGCTCTAAAAGTTGCTCTTCTTTATAGCTCTGCCAGATTGAGAATGAGAATGAGAATGACTAAATGAAATGAGTGGGTCCCCTTGGAAGAACCATCTGTAGTCTTTGCTCCTGTCCATGGACTTTGGAGTCCAGATAAGGCTGTTAAAAGTTGTAAAAAGTTCAGAGAACAACTAAGAACTCCAGCAGCAGTTGTGGAAGGGCAACTTTCCAATTTGAGAGTTGGTAGTGTGGGCCGAAATCGGATTTCAATTTGTTCGCAAGTCACATGATTATGTCATGATGTTCACAAACTATAGCAAACCCATGTAACATTATGTGTTTGCGCTGCAATGAGCGCGGCGGTTGACTTTTGATAACTAATTTAAACAGTGTGACGTAGTTACAGACATGTTCGTTGATCTTGAACATCAGTGCAGGTTGTGACATCACTGAGGCACACTATCGAGACTGCAGCCACACACAGACATTTACAAACTAATTAAAAGTTAGTCATTGACACCACACTTGCATAGGGCATGAGGCTAGACCATGGTACAAGTCCCCCCAAATAAATCTTATTAATACACTGTACCTAACCTGCACCCAGGTCTAGTGTCCACAATACCCCATGCATGTGACCAATTTAACAGCCATGGCCAGTGTCCACAATCCATGGGGCATGGACATCAGCCATGCTGCAGGCTCCAATAAGCAAAACAGAGTAGACATGTGTCTTTACAGCTTACCATGCCCACTGCCAAGCCACCAAAGTTGTATTACTATTTGTTGTATCTACATGTTGACACTTTGAAAAAAATAAAACACAAGACTGATTTGCAAAAGCATGCTTTCTAGTCCTTGCTGATGCTCCTCATGCATGTTTACTGCATATCCGTCCAGCACTTTGGGGTGTAGCTGCAAGCAGAATTAGTTTTCCTATTCAAGCCTGTTCCAGATTTTGAGAATTTTACCACAAAGCCGGGGTCTGGTGGCCATTCCCACTTTAACCTCATTGACGGTCCCTGGTGGCCATTGCCAGTGGCCATATCCCAGAAAATCTGGCCACTGGCCATGGCCACATGGCAAAAGTTAAATCACTTTTTATTTGTATCAGTCCCTGCAAGGAGCCAAGCCCACTGCCCACTTTAACCACATAGCTGGGCCCTGGTGGTGTTTAACCCCAAAGCGGTTCCTAGCTGCCATTGCCATTGCCCATGTCCCAGAAAATACTGGCAAAAGCCACAGGCTATGACTCAGGCACTAAAGTTATATCACTATTTTATGCACCTAAATTCAGACAATTTTCAAAAAATAAAACACCTGACCGATTTACAAAAACATGCTTTCAGGTCTTTGCCAATGCTCCTCGCACATGTTTTCTGCAATTCATCTAACACTGTAGCCACAAGCAACATATCTGTGCCCATTCAAGCCTATTCCATTTTGAACATTTTGGACCCCCTGCAATGTTGGCCCCCCTTGACAAAATCCCTTCAAACTTTGCACAAACACAAAGTTGGTGAATAATACATTTGCAAATGTTTGTGCAAATTCATCAAACGGCACCATAGTTATAAGACATCCAACAACTGCTTGTCACCCACTCTGTAATGAACACACATGCATGGATGTCCTGAAACATTTGGCAAGTTTGCAAACATTATAGCAATGGCCCGAACATCTGAGATATTTAGGGACATTGAAGAAGAAAAAAATCCCGACTATTGGCTTTTTCAGGACATATCCCATCCCATTCTCAGCACCCATCACTTACCAAGAGATTGTTTCATTTGTTTGACAAGTGCAATGTTGTGTTTTTAATATGTTTTTACTGATGTGTTCACAGACTTCAGGTGTCATTCGCAAATCCATCATGCCATCCGTTTCAAAGGTTTTGATTCATTTAATGTTTTTAATTGACCAATCAGGGGTGCGTACAATGTCTGTGAATGCTACAAGGCACCATGATTGGCTCAGAGGCGTCCGCGGACAAAGAACCAGGTAGTGAGTTTGCTGACCGAACAGAGATATCAATAGTTTTTGTACCTGCATTTTGGGCATTTTTAAAAATCTAGAGGACGGATTAACATCTATTTTGCAAAGACACACTTGCAGCATTAGGCTGCCACTCCTTGCGCAAGTTTGGTGCCAATCCGTCCAGTGGTTAGGGCAATAGTCGCAAGCAAAATACTTTTCTATTCATGTCTGTTCGCTTTTCAAATGTTTCGGGGCTATAACTCTGCAACCACTTCACAAAATTTCACAAAACTTTGCAGAATAATTCAAAGGTCGCTGTATACTGTTTATACAAAGTTGCATGAGGATTTGTCTAATTGTGCTAATGATAAAAAACAGCTCTTCCTATGGGTTGAGCAACGTAACCATAACTAGAGGTTAGCTAATGCTACTTTGGCGCCATTCAATCAATCCCCATAAAACTTTGCAAAAAAAGTAAATAGCCAACTTTCAATTATTTTGCAAAGTTTCATGCAATTTCAACAAGGGGGGACAGTTACAATGGCGGTCCCAAAACCTTTGAAATTCGAAAAGATATGATTGGAACCAACAGCCAAAACTGCTGGACGGATTTGTTACAAACTTGTGCGAGGAGCAGTAGCATAGTCCTGAAAGCGTGATTTTTTTCCAATTTGGTGTTAAACCATCCAGTAGATTTGTAAAAAATGACCCAAATGTAGGTCCCTAAATATTAGTAATACCTCTTCCAGTCATGTACTCACTTCCTGATTCGTTGTCCATGGATGCCCGTAGATGAATCAGAGAGCCGTGTAGCATTTGCGGACACCGTAGGTGGCTACTGATTGGCCAATTAAAAAAAGAGTGTGTGAAAACCTTTGAAACGTATGCCATGTTGAACTAACAAACTGCACCCATAGTCCGTCGACAGCATGGCACCAAAAACTCTGAAAAACACATTTATGGTCATCTTGAGGATAAAGGATTGCCTGGAAGGTGTGGGGGAGAGAAGAAGTATAAATGTTTCAAGTCACAGCCAATATGGACATCTGCATCTGTCCCCAAACATTGATTGAGAATGGTGGAGTTATGTTATGTTTTACAACAATGTTTACTTTGGGTTTTAAACTTATGTAATTAAACTAGTCAGTGTGACTAATATTTATGTGCGTTTCTAGTTATTTTGAGGATGAAAGACTCTCTGCGCAGGCTGAAGGAAAGAAGAAAAGGAAATAAGAATGTGTTATTGTCTGTTATCATTGCTGTGGGTTTGTCACCAAGTATGTATATAGTAGTAGCAGTAATACTAATACATATTTTGATGGTCATGGCCAGTGGCCAGATTATCGGGCATGCCTGAAATATCTGGCCAGTGGCCATGACAACACTTGGAACAATATGGCCACTGGTTATGGGCACATCAAGATGTTTCATTTCCGTTGAATGTGTGTAACAATGTGGCTAATAGCTCTGGGCATAATAGCATGTTTACTTAGTTTGAATGCTTGCAATATTGAGATGAATGCTTGAAAGAATGTAACTACTGGCTAGGGGAATACTAGTATGCTTACTGTGTGTAATAACAATCCATATTGTTGTGGCCAGGACTAGTGGCCAGATGATTTGTGGCATAGTCATGGCCATTGGCTACAGGTGCAACAACATATTTAGTTTTGGCTGAATGTATGCAACAATATGGCTAATGGTTATTGACATAATTGTTTGTTTACTTATTTTGAATGCTTGCAATAATGGGTTGAATGCTTGAAATAATGTGGCTAAGGGCTATGGGCATAACAGCATGTTTACTTTGGGTAGTAGTAATAACAATACATGTTTTTATGGCCATGGCCATTGGCCAGATTGTTCAAGGATTGGCTGAGGCCACGGACAGAACACAATGTTTACTTCGAACAATATTGTCACTGGCCATGGGCACAAGAAGATGTTTAGTGTTGATTGTGCAACAATGTGGCTATTGGCTATGGACATAATGGTATGTTTACTTTAAAGTGAATACATACAACAAAACAAAACACAATGACAATGACAATTACTTGCATGCTTCATCTCTTTTAAAGCTGCATGTGTCTTTGGGAGATTTGATTTTGAACTGTGGCTAACTAAAGAAATGAAACTATTTACTTCAACTTTGGTACAAACTGGTTTAGGGAATCCAAAGTGACATTTGGTGAAGTATTTGCCACACTTGTGTCTTTTGAAACTTAAAATGGGTGTACATAGCTCATTATTTATGTCTAATTAAGGGATGTCCCAGGTAATGTGGTTTTCAATAAATTGTAATGTCCTTTGTCCAAATTTAGGAGCGGTTTTAATCCACAAAAACATGTAGATGTGTGGTGCTGCTCTGCATTGAAATTCTTTCCTCCAAAAGAAGTGCTCTACTTCTCTGAGTGGAGGACAATTTTCATTACAGATTGAGTGTAACATGGCAATGAAATGATAGTGAAAGTATCTTGAGACTTTGATAGGATCTAGAGAACAGATTTCTCCTGTACTTTTTAATGTCTACTACATCAATATTTTGGTTTGCAGTGCACAGAAAGTCATGCAAATCATCCCATGCATATTCCGCACAATTTAGATTAACACACAAATGGGAGGTGCTTAGGTTCCTTAAGATGCAGCATATATCAGCATGATGTTGGAGTCAGTATTCCTTTGTACCATGCATATTTACCAAGAGAGTTGTAATACTTGAAAGTAACACTACATATTTGTCTTTTATCTTTTTAATGTGTTAATTAACTGATGTTTTTCTGGAAATGGGAGCCTGTTTTTAGTGTGTGTACAACTCTTTTGCATAGACTTGCTAGTAATCACCTCAAAATGATGAAACAAATGCTGAATGTGAGAAAATGCTGAATCCAATTACATCATAGAATGGGAGCGGGGGTTGAGAGGTTGTCCTCTTCTCCCCTTATCCGGTATAATCATAGAGGGGATTTTGGGGGTGTCCCCGCAGTGACAAGGTGGGAAACATGAGACTTGCACATAGATGTGCTAGCTATGTGAGCACTACATGCATCCATTATTGCATTTGAAATTTACGTTTGCCAAATTATGGGCTGTGCAGAAATCACATGGCTTCAATCAAGAGTCGGAAAATGTATTCAACTATTTCCCAGTGTCTTGGATCTTCAGAATACAATTGTATAGAGTGATATTCTGATGCACTGATTTTTATGGGTCTTTTGTTGTGTCTTTCTCCTTTTCCTGTAGAGAAGAGTAGTGGAAAAGAACATATTTCTAAACATGTTTACCATATACTCATTGGAGACATAAACAAGAAGGTGTATGTTGCAAAAAAGTGCAGTAGACTCATAAGTCAAAAGTATAATTAGGAGGGATCAACACATTTCCCAATCTATTAAAAGTTCAATAATAGTCTGAATGTTAAAGTAGCGTTTAATTGTTCTTCACAGCCGACACGTGTTTCAACCATTCGGTCGTTTTCAAGGCTTGTTCAAAAATAGCGTTCCCAATATTCTTGTAAAACTGCCCGTATTCGGGAATTAATACACAAAGGCCAATCGGTTCAAGGGTCCAAATTCAAGGTGGATAGTTATCCAACAATTATGTGAGAATCCTAAGAGGACATTACTGGATGATATCTTTCTTGTGTTCAAATGTGTTCCAAAAGTGCCAGGTTCTGATACCTGAAAGTACAATCTGGATTGGCTAGATCCCGTGTTCTTGACCGGTAGCCACAAGGATTTTATGAGTCACAAGAAAGATATCATCCAATAAAGTCCTCTTAGGATTCTCACATAACTGTTTTACTTTTCTTTTTTGATGGACAAGCAACACTTTTGTTAGTGGTGGCTGTTGTTGTACTTTGCAAGAACACAGTTACTTGTTCTCTTGCTTGTACATTTTCTGTTAATTGTTTTAGTGGAGGGTGAGTATATGACTTTCCCTTTTTATCTGATTGATCTTTTCTTTGTTTCCTCAAAAGCTGAGTTTTAATAGGCATTGCTTTGTATCTGTCAGATAACATACTTTGTGTGTTTTAATGTTGCAGAAGGTTTTCATGGGTGTTATTGTACAGGGATGAGGAAGAGTGATGTGTGGATAATGATGTGGATTAATATTGTGTACTTGGATGAGGAAGAAGGGTGTTGGAGTTATAATATAGATTATAATTGTGAAGTTGTATGAAGAAGAGGAATGTGGGGATAATGCAGACTAATGTAGGAAGAGGAATTATAGATTATAATTGCTTAGTAGGTATTGGAAGAGAAATGTATAGATAATGAGAGCTATGGACTAATATATTTATAGAGGAAGAGGGTCTATGCCTCAAGTGCAGTAGTATGAGAAAGAGGGGTCAATGCAGAATCATGTGGTTTCAGTAATGTCATGAGGAAGGGGAAATGGGGCAAGGAATGCATTTTGTTAGTGGAGTTACAAGAGGGAGAGTTTTGTAAGCATAAACATATATGTTAATATTGGGAACTGGGATACAGAAGATCGGTGTTGGAGTAATAGTATAGATTATAATTGTGCAGTAGGATGTGGGAGAGGAATGTGTAAATAATGGGAGGTTAGGAGTAAAACATTTCTAGAGGAAGAGGTTGCAGACGTCTTGTGTAGAACTATGTGAAAGAGGGATGTGGGGATAATGGAAAACAATGTGATTAGAGTAATGGTATGAGTAATGTAAGGTAATGTACCATAATTATAGAGCACGTACTAAGGCACAAAGGCCTTAGAAAAGATGAATCTTCAATGCTTCACGAAATTGAAGGTAGTCTCCAATGCCAGGCAGCGGGGCCATTAGCTTGTTGCAAGAACCGAAAAGGAATGGCCACCAAACCGATAGCGCAGAACTTATTGTAGCTCTTGAGAGGATGACCATAGGCACCTAGTGAGCTGGTATTGCTCCAGTTTAGTCTTCAAGTAGGCTGCACCAGTGTTGTAAAGAGCCTTGTGAGTAAAACATTAGGTTTTCAACTCAACTCTGGCTTTCACCTGCAGCCAATGAAGCTGCTGCGGAAAGCTCGCAGAGGGGTGAGTCTTGGTACATCAAGAGCCAACCTTGCCGCATAATTCTGGAGCATTTGCAGCTACTGCAACTGATATGCCAGCAGTCTCAGGTAGACCCCGTTACAGTCATCCAGTGATCCCATGATCACTGAGGTGACCACCATTGTTCCTCAGTCGGTAGGTAGAAGAGGGAGAATCTTTCTCACAATCTTTCTCAGCACTATTAATTTAACAAAGCCGGTGTTGTAGACTTCCGATATCTGAGCTTCCTGGGAGCCAGTACGGAGGAGCCTAACACCCAGAATGTTTACAGAAGCACTGGGGATGGGCCATAGACATAGAGATTTTGGTCAGAATTCAGAGCCCCAGGTGGTTTTAACTGTCTGGGAACCAAACACAAGGACTTCTGTTTTTTCTCTGTTGATCTTCAACCAATTAGATGTAATCCAGCTCCATTCAGCTGGCAAGCAGTCTCTCAGTTTACAGGTGGGCTCTTTTGTAGGTGAGTCAAGATGGAACAAAAGTTGTGTGTTGTCAGCATAAGTATAGAAATCTACTCAAAAATGTTTGAGGTCCGCCAGCGGTCACAAATTGAGATTAAACAGAAGTGGCAGCAATGGAGGAAGGGGCATATAGAACAATGAATGGATTGTTGTTAGTGAGGTCACATAAGGGAGAGTGGTGTAAGGATAAAGGTGTAGATTAATGTTGGGTAGTGGCTGGGGGAATAGGGTTGTTGTGGAAGTAACATGAGGCAGGTAGATGTATAGGTGAGAGAAAGTGTGATAGAAAATATTTGTAGAAAGAGTGGTTGTACAACTGTGGGGTGTTGGGCAAATGATATGGATTGTAATTGGAAAGTGGTTTGTGGAAGACGTATGTATAGTTGGTGGGGGCTGTGTGATTACATATTGTTAGTGGTGGTATGGGTTGGGAAGCGGTGGTATTATAGGATAAGGGGGAATTGGTGCAATGGAATGAGGAAGTGGGAAATATCATAGGCTAAAGTATGAATGGATAGTTTAGGGTAATACACAGTATAGTTATGTTATCATAATTGTTATGACATACATGGCAAATTAATATACTGGGCCTCATTACACGGAAGGCGGTAAGGGTTACCGTTAACCCTTACCACCTGATTACGAGGTCCCTTTGCGGGTTGGTACTTTAATGCCTGCTTTTTAGCAGGCGTTAAAAACCAACCTGCAAAGGGACCAGGGTGCTAATTACGGTAGCGCAATTTGAGTACCGTAATTAGAACCTTCCCCATTCCCATTATGCCCTGCGGGGCAAATATGGGAATGGGGAAGGGCAATGGGGGAAGGGGGAATTACCACACCGCCAACCTTGGAATAGGGCGGTAATTCCCCTTTCCTCCAAGGCGGTGCCGGTATTTTACTGTCATGGACCAAAGTGCTAAGAGCACCTTGGTCCCCCGCCTACCATGTAATGAGGCCCACTGACTTTTATTTATTTGGCAAAATAAACAGAGTACTGTAGGTTACACTTAGCATTCAAGTCAGGCAGGACGACATAGACACAATATTTTACGACAGGACCTAACCGTGAGGCATCAGAGGTACAGAAATTACAGTTCTCACTGGAATATTATAGTCAATGTTCATACCTTATGACAGTTATTTGATTATTCATCAAGAGCAGGTTGGCCAGGTAGGTTCTGAACTCCGACCATACATTATTGGGGTGGGATGTGTGGGGTAGTGAGTCCAAGTACATACAACCTGTATTTACAAATGAACAGAGTCTCTTGTTCAGGAGATTGTCCCACATACCAAATAAGACTCCCAGGGGGAGCGCTCAAGGGGACTGTCCACCACCCCAGGGAGAGTCTTTAATACATTGGGGGTTATTACAAGTGCGGCGGTAAGGGGTTAACAGCGCTGGTAAGGATGCTGGTGCCATTAACCCCTTACTGCCACATTACAAGGTCCCTTAGCGGGTCCCACTAAGGCCGGCTGGTAAAACCAGTCGTCATTAGCGGGAGCCGCTAAGGGACCAGGGAGCTAATAACGGGCCCGTTATTAACGGGCCCGTTATTAGCTCCCTCCCCATTCCCATTGAGCCCTATGGGGGCTCGAATGGGAATAGGAATGGGTATTTTGAATAGGGACTTACCTGGTCCTACACGGTTGGAATGACCCGGTAAGTCCCCATTCAGGGAACCCAGGCTCGGACACGAGCTTGAAAGCAGCCATGGCGCTAATAGCACCATGGCTACCTCCATACTCGTAATGACCCCCATTGTCCCAGAATGTCTCCAGATGAGCACAGGACCAAAACATATGCATGTGGTTAGCCTGGCTAGACCGGCATCTTGGACAACAGTGTTCTGCGCCCAGGCACATCCTGATTAGTTTCATGGGGGTATAATACAGTCTGTTCAGCAATGTATATTTTATCCATCTGAATCTGAAATTTAAAGAGACCTGTTTAGTGTGTACACACATACGCTTCCATTGGGCATCGGACAAATCAACCCAACTTGTCAGACCAACCATTGCGTGCCCCCAGGGTCGAGAGTTTTGTAGAGCGTTGAGAGTATCAGACGACTGCCACTAGAATCGGCAATGTATACCAACTCTTTAGTTTCCAGGGGCTCTAATGTGTAACATGGCCCCAGTAACTGCACAGCCGCTGGTATCCTGTAATATTGCATAAATTCCATCACTGTGCCAGTATGTTCCTGTCGTCATGAATTTCCCATCCGAGAATAGATTAGCCACGGCCCTATAGCCAAGATGCTACCGCTGTGCCGCCACAGTGGCATCCCAAGTGGGACCCAGACCCAGGACCCTCCAAAGCGGAAGCCATTTATAATATTCACATAGAAGATGTGACACCAGGCCAACACCGTGGAGGACACCTAGTCAAACAGGCAATTATTTTTGTATTTGCGGCCCATAACAAGTGAGTGTCTTGAGGTCTGATCGACCAGTTTCCAAGCACTCAAGTTTCACATGAGGTGGTTTAAACTTTTTCCCAAACCAGTAGGAGACATATTGGAGACATATTGGGCATGTGCAGCTACCCAATATAGCTCGAGGTTTGGGGCCGTAAAGCCCCCCATTCATATGTGGGATTCATATCAATCCACCTTTCTGGACCGCCCCCGAATTCCATAAGAATTGTGCACAGTGCCCAGGGAGTTTGGAGAAGAAGGGCTTTACAGACCATACCGGGACGTTGGCAAATATGTGTAATAGTTTGGGTACCAACACCATCTTTACTAGGGACAATTTACCAGCCATTGTGAGTGGAAGTGCCCTCCATCTCGTCAGCCTGCCTGCCACATAACCCGCCATCGACCAATAGTTGTATTTAAAAGGGAGGATTTTGCACAGGAGACTTTGACTCCCAGGTATTTAAACCCATTGGGGGACTATTGGTGGGGATACATGCGCTTCGGTTGCTTAGTATCTAGTGAGTGGGAACATGTCTGATTTGGTATAATTTATTGTGAATTAGAGAAGCCCCCCAGATATATTATGTCCTGGAGGATAGGATCCAGATTTGTCTGGGTATCCCTTAGGTACACAAAGACATTGTCTGTGTATATCAAAATTATTTCCGGTGAGCCGCTGAGGCAGACCCCCCCGATGTCCATGACGGGCATGGATCATATCTGCCATTGGTTCGATGACATGGGTGAAAAGGATTGGGTAAAGTGGGTAGCCCTGCCCTGTGCCCCTGCTTTACCATTTCTTCAAATACCACCCAAAGGTACTCCCACGAGACCATTTCAAATGCCTTGTGGGCATCAAGTGTCACAGCTACCGCTGGATCTATTCTGGCCATCACATTGACTAAGCGTCTACTATTCAGTGAGGTTGACCTGCCTGGGACAAAGCCCGCCTGGTCCCTGTGCATAATGTGGGGCATCAGTGGGAGAAGTCTATTTGTGAGAGCCTTGGCATAAATGTTGGTGTCTACATTCATGAGGGAGAGGGACCTGTAGGAACCACACTCGTTGCTTGGTTTGTCGGGTTTCAGTAGGATAGTTATAGTGGCATCAGTTAGGGAAGTAGACAGAATGGAGTCACAGAGTGCCTCCAGCCATACCTCAAGAAGGCACGAAAAAAGCAGGGCTGCATGTTCCTTTTTAAATTCGGACATGTGACCATCTGGGCCTGAGGCCCATCCCTTGGGCAGGTTGGTAACCACTGTAAGGATCTCTCCCATAGATGGGGGACTCGAGGCTCTCCCTGGTATGGGCATTCAGGCTCGGGAAGGGTATCCCTTCAAGTAGGGAGTGTAATGCCTGTACAGTGTGCTGTTGGTCGGAGGTGTATAAAGAACCATAGAAATCAGAGAACGCTTTGAGAATCTCTTGGTCTGACCATTATGGATTCCACAGTGCATCTTTAATGCAGTCCACCTTGGTACACCCACCTTCTGATTTGGCCACTCTAGCTAGTGTTCTACTCAGCCTCTCCCCTTCCCTGTATTTCCTGGCTGCTTGTGAATGTGAGAGGTAGCACACCTCCCTGAGGTCGTGCGCCTCAAACTGCTCCAGTTCGGAGCGTATCCGCGCCAGCACCTGTGGATTTGACTTACTGCAGATTTCTTGCTATAGGGACTTGAGCTTGGTTTCAGAATGCTGAAGGTCACTCCTAATGGTGTTTAATACCCCAGCTTCTCTGGCGATCGACATTCCACAGATGGAGACCTTTAAGGCTTCATATCGCACACTGGCAGATGTTGTGCCACCTCATTTACACGTGAAGTACGTCTCTATATCCGACCAGATCTCCACCTTGAATACTGTGTCTCTGAGTGCTTCAGATTGGAAACATCAGGAGCTACATGACCCGGGGGGTCTGTCTGTTTTCAAGGTCAATACCACTGGGGAATGGTCTGAAAGGGTACTGGATAGTATTATAGCATCGCCAACTCTCCTCAAAAATGACCCATAAATCAAGTACATGTCAATATGTGAGGTCATATCGTGTACTGAAGAATGGCACGTGTATTGTCGCTCTTGTGGGTGATGTAAGTGTCATGTATCCCCCAGTTCCAAGTATTCTATGTGGGCCAAGAGTTGCTGAGCAGCATGTGACCTTGGTCTGTGGGCACACCAGTCCTGTCCATGGTCTCATCAAGGATTATATTCATGTCCCCCCCACAGGATCGGGGACCCAATGCAACCAGTAAGTATTGAGTCTCCCTCCGAAGAATTCAGGAGCGTCCATGTTGGGGCATTAAGTGTTAACCAATAGCAACTTGATACCATCAATGAAGCAATGAAGGATGACATAGCACCCCCAGGGGTCCAAATACATATTTTTTAAGGCAAACTTCACAGACTTATGAGCTAGTGTCATGAACTCCTAGATTGGGTTAAGTACAAGGTGAAGGACCCTTTCGCCCCCTATGTCGGTGCAACGCCCATGGTCGCCCCCTCTTTAGCATGCGTCTTCTGTAGGAGAAGGACATTTACCCTGTGCCTATTTACATAAGCCATGATCTTGCATGATTTGGTGGAGTTCCCCTACCCTCTTATATTCCAGCTCATCACTTTCAGCCCCATAGCAATGGATGGTAACTCTTGATGGACACCCCATGGACATCCCATTTCCGCCTTTATGACTTAAATCTGTTCCAACCGTGTACTCTGCTGCCAATTTGTTTTCTTCGGTTTCCTCACCTATCCACCCACGATGCGCAACTGGCGCTTGAACATTTAGAAGGACCTGTTGCTAGCACAGATCCCGACCCCAACCCATCCACCTTCACTGCCCTCCCCCAAAGTGTAGTCTAAACCCTTCTCTGCCCCAAACAACCACCCACTGGCCACCCAAACAGGGCCACAAAAACCAAACATGACACAACATTATCTAAGCGGCTGCTATGGGGCTGAATGCTGCCACTTAGGCCCGCACCACAACATAATTGCAGGATCACATATCTGAATGTATAAGGGGTAGCAGTGCGTTACAATTCAGCTGCTATGTACTCATCTGATAGATAGAGGTAACTGAAACACAACCATGGCTGGTTCACTCAGACCGGCAATTGATCATTCTCATTAACTTCCTCTTGGCCCGGAATCAGTATCTGAGCTTCTATAAACTTCACTGCCTCATCCGGGAATGTAGGGAAGTAATATTTGCCACGGAAAGGAAACCTAAGGTGAGCTGGAAACAGCACTGCGTACTGTATGTCACGGGCATACAATATTTTCTAGACTCCAAAGAATTGGCGCCTCTCGCGCTGAACTGAAAGTGAAAAGTCTGGAAATATGTGTATCATCTGGGAACACAAGCGTAGTTCCTTTTTTTCCTTGGCAAAGAAGATGGTCTCTGTCCCAAAAACTCAGGATTTTTGCGATGATGGGGCTAGGAAAAGTCCCCCGGCTTTGGTTTGGTAGTGAGGGCCTGGTGGGTTCGCTCCACTGCAAAGCAAGTGGAGAGCACCAGTGCACCAAGTAAATCTTTTAGAAGGTTTTCCACTGCCTGTTCCATGCCCTCAGACAACGCATCCTCCGGGACCGCCTCAATTCGAATGCTGTTCCTCCTAGAATGTGATTCAAAGTCATGACAGTTTTTTTTCACTACTTTCTTATCCTTCGACAAGGATCCCACTGTACTCTGAAGCACCTGAACAGTATCCTCCGTCGCTCCGATTCTTTTCTCTGCTTCAGTAAAACAAACTGCTTCTTTTGCCAGCTGCGAGCATATGGATGCTACATTAGCCGTAATGTCATCTAGTTTCTCATGGACTGTTGCAAAGCCCTTAGCCATGGCTTCCATCATGCGTGTAAAGTCTGGCGTTGGTGTCATAATGGGTTGAATCCGATCCGAGTGAGAGCTGGTTGAGGGCTTGGGGCCATCACGGGATGCAACCTTAGCAAATGTGTCCATGGCACCCGTTTTCTTTCCACTGCCGATGTCTCTAGTTATGACGGATGGGTGCGGGGAGCAGGCACGAAGAAGGGCACTGGGGCTACAGATCTGAGAACCACCACTATCCGCCTCCCTTATCCCAGCTCGGGTCGGTGCCTCCGACTCTGCACTAGTTGTTGCACGGGGACACTCAAGGCTGGCCGGTCATCCAGTCGAGCCTTTTACACTTGGGGTTGTCCAGGGTTCAGCAGTGATATATGAGGCCAGAATTCTGCTCAGGTTAATGGGTTAAAGGCACAGAGGTGATGGTTGGGTCTTTTAATGTTCTTCTTGCCACTCCACGAGCCCTGCAGAGTTCTGGCTGGATCAATTAGTGGGCTAGGGTGTCATGGGGCTGCAGATCTAGCCCCGTCAAGCTCACCGCCCAAATCCACGTGATGAAAATGGGAGCAGAGCCAGGAGCTCAATATGGCGCAGTCAAGATGCACTAAGTCCATTAGGGAGCCGCAGACTAGGCAGCGGAACTTCATGGGGGTCAACCATTCACCGCCAACGCAGCCCATGCTTGTAGATGTGCCTGCCTCCACAGTCTTAGGCATGGCCTCCAGATTCTGTCACTTGCCGTGTCCCTGCTACTGGATCCGTTGCTGCTGTGCAAGGTGCAGCGCTGAGGTGATGTGCATTTCCTCTTGCTCTGGGGGATCCAAAGCAAGCCACAGACGCCCTCTAGGATCCCTCAGCATCCGAGCCCCAGCGGCTCCTCCCCACACTGCTGAGCTTCCAATTGTCCGTGCCGCCTGGTCCCTGGTTTCTGTCCCCGTTTAAACTGAGCGTTCCCCTCAGTCGGGAACACCAGCACACAGGTTTATAAAGCATGGAATACGATATTGCCATCACCACACTTAGTTTTGTCGGGCCGACAGCGGATCTCAATCCCTAGGCAGGCAACTTGACGACTGCTCAGCAGCGTCCCCAAGGTCTGGTGTACTTTTGACAGAAGGGAGGTCATTTAAAAATAAAATGTAATTAATTGTTGTAGAGTAAGTTGATAATTAAGGTATTTTTAACTATGGAATTGTTCCATTGTATATATAGTAGGAGATGGCAATTACTATGGAAGCAGAAGTTATTTTAAAAACATTATCAACTATTGGAATAGCTGCTGCAAAGAAACACATTGTGCAGCATAGAAACCAGTTGAAATGTAGGTAAATACACGGCTGTAAGGTTGTATTATATAGTGTAATATCAAGGCCTGCTATAGTTTTGACAGAACGTAGGGAATTTAAAAAAAAAATAAGATGTGATTATTTGTTGCACTGTAGGTTGTTAATTAATGTACTTTCAATATAAAATGCCTTTTCAAATCTGTCAGTGCATATGTAGTGTTGGGGTGTGTGTGTTGCATTCTGGGTACTGTAGTCTGAGTTTTATACTGGGAAATACAGAACTACAAGTACCAGAATGTAAAGGGTGAAAACAGTACTGGATAAGCACCTAGAGATTGGAATGGGTCATGTTGGCAACTAAGGAATTGTGGAGAGGTATAAGTAGTAGCAAATGTGAGTCTAGGTATGCAGAAATATGTTGGCTAGTGCACGAGTGAGGGTAGGCGAAGCAGAGTGCACTTAGGCAATGCCACAGCTGTTCCAGCATTAAGGGAACTGTTGTGTGCCAATGAAACTGGTGGGATAGTCCCTGATTGAGGAAAGGCGATGTGGAGTGCATTGAAATCGCAAGCCACCAAATATCCACTCGCACAGCATTGGCAGGAGAAACATCAATGAGAAAGAAAAGAGGACATCAGATTTGTGGGACTCGAAGTCATCAAAGGAGAACCAAGAGGTGGTGACTGAATTACGACTCAGGCTAAGGATGGCTAAACTTATATGTAAACACAGGAATGTAATGTCTGGCCTTAACTCTGACCATGAATTTAATGTCTTTCTGTAAAAACGCCTAATATGAGAAGGTGAAAAATGTCGAGTGGTATCATGAGAGCTCACCACATGGCCCCTTATCATGAAGATCACTTGCATAACTATGTAAAAACGACAAACAGGAGCCTACACCAGTTAACTGGTATTGGTACAATATCACACCAACCCTGGTGATAAGGGATAATAATGCCAGACCACCCGGGACAAGGGACACACAACAACACAGGACTCCCAGACTCCCTGGACACATCACCTAAGAACCTGCCAACACAAGACTCACAATTGGACACTCTGCCACTTGATAGTAAACTGACTCAAGATCAACTGCAGGATCACTATGAGACAAGCATTCCACACGCCAGGGAATCTCAACATTATTGGATACCACACAACAATATTCTGAGAACGTCAGCGCCATGACAAACCTTTCCCCTGTCGTACACAACCTTCTTGCCATGCACACTAACCCCACAATAGCATATTTATGCTAATGACCACACATATATTAACTCATTTGTCTGCTCTCTAAGTGTCCTAGGAAATAGCCTTGGGCACACCCCCGCATTTACATCTATATGCCAGTCACCACTGTGTTAGGACGCATACACTGTATTGGTACATTTGACCACACTGTACCATGCCCTCCTAAGCCAGGGGCGCACCCCCACAAATGCAGATGCATGACAACTATCCCAATACAAGTCCACCACTAATGCAGTGGGTCACTGGCCCGCTGCCCAAACCCCCCCTCACTATGCCCCTGAACCACGGGGCCAAACCCTCACACAAACTAGGACCCAGCAAGCAACACACACACAACAATTGACGAATACCCCAGTACGGATATCTCCTACATGCCGTATTGGACCATCAAAAAAGGTTACAGACACAAGGAATACCCTTGTGGAAGGACACTGCATCAGACAGTATCACGTTCATAAATCCAGAAAGCTAACACAAACTGCCCTGGGAACGCACGTCAGACCATCTACATGAACTTCATGCTCAGTTCCGCATAACTCCTGTCACACACTGCCAGGTGAGAGAATATAAATAAAAAAATGTTTGCCTAAATATTAGTAAAGTAACTTAGGGTTATGTTCTGGAAATGGCAGACAAACCCATCTTGCACCACATCACCCCACCAACGGGCTGACAGCCAATAAGCAGCCAGATTACATTAGCCAATAGGAGCCTCTATACTAAATTACACAAGGAAGTGGCTAACGAGATCGAACAGTACACGATCACCGCAAGACCAACAATACTTCTACCACCCAACCAGGCAAGGGTAAGTTCTCCACCCCTCCAATTCCTGCACGTGCCCTCACCCCATCTCACCCCGAAACAACCTGCCCCACGATGCACAAAATTAAATCACCTCAATCAGCTCACATGGCCTAAGTTAGGGAATCCCCACGCCTAGGGTACATATTGACCATCCCGACCCACACACCCCGCATCCCACAAGCCACACATGTCCACCATTCTGCAACACCTTAGTACGGTCCGGCGTGCATACTATTTAGCCCGCATCCCGCACCACCCTCATTGCTAGTTTGCAGCAGCCTTCACTAGGAAGATGGACACTGGCACCTGACGGCTTCTCACATGTAGGAACACCTGTGGCACAGCCCAAGTGCACTCCACATCACCTTTCCTCACTTGGGGACTAGCCCACAAGTTTAATTGGCACACGATGGCTCACTGCATGCTGGAACAGCTGTGGCATTGCCTAAGTGCACTCCACTTCGCCTACCCTCACTCGGGTACTAGCCAACCAGTTTCATTGGCACACAACGACGCCCCACATGCAGGAAAAGCTATGGCATTGCCCCATTCCCCGCCTATCCTCACTCATGAACCAGCCAACCATCTTCATGTGAAATGAATCACCCAACATGAACCATAAGAATGGTAAATGTAGCAAACCGGGCCCCCGATCAAGCAACGTGTTCAACTTAGCCCGCACGCTGCCCCCCACCACAGACCACCTACCACCAGCTGGCAGCCACTAGATGGTTCATATCTCCCAGTCCCACTGCTTGCAAACAAACTGCAGCAGCCAGTCCCACATGACCCAACTACCTCTTCATAAGCCTTTTGTAACTCCCACCCACAAACGGGACATGGCCTCATGGGAACCTACACACTAATTAAGCTCCATACTCTCCACAGATGCTACTCAGCCATCCATACAGGACCCACACTCTACCCAGACCCCACATGGGATAAGAGAAAAACCCAGTTCATGGTAAGCACCATTTACTAACACAAATGACTAACGACAGCCACACACCTTACTAAGAATTAACGCTTACTGTTCTCTTCACGCTTCCTTCCCACTTGGATCTTAACTATGTAAGATTCTATTATGGAAATAATTGTGGATGATTACATATCTATGGACTAAATATATTTGCACTTGCATGTCGCAAACATGCAACATCATGCATGCCACACTCATGGCTCACCACGTACGATCACATGTATATGAAATGCTGCAACATCTCTCTAATGTGTATACCTCATACAATGTACCTGACACATGTACCCCATGCAAATATGAATGAAATTGGTTTCCCAACATGTATGAAACTGATCATATGAACTGCACTTACCTGTCACAATCACTGCACATATGCACCACCATCAGCAAACTGCACAGTCTTGACAAAAACCTAAGGTTGAACCGCATGTCCGCACTGAAAGTACAATCCACCAGCCTATAACTCTGCTCAATGAAATTGCGCAATAAGATACATGATATACTCACTTGTGACAAATATTATCGGACAAAACGTGGCCGTCTGGCACAATAAACACAACATTGTTTTCAAAACCAAACAATGGTGTCAGTTATCATTGATGAATGAACATTGAGCATTAAAAATTGAAATAGGTGAAAACCGGATCCAGCACCACTGTACAACAGCGTTCCAACCACCCATAAAAGTGCACTTTTTCAAAACTGGGACTGCAGGAGCTATGTCCCTTGGAACCTTACACACAGAACAGCAGGAGTGACAACAACAAGAAGAGGGAATATACATAATTGATGGACAAAACCAAGCTCTTATGCTAGCGCAGAGATCCACAGTTCCGTTAAGCTCCAAATACGCAACTTAACTGCAGGGAATGAGAACTGTAGAGATGGCATACACCACAGATGTCTATAGACATCTGGATGGCTGTCCAATCAAGGTAAAATCAAAGAACCAAAATCTTAGCAGTGCATTGCAGTGGTGATAGTTATGATTGCACAGCTTACAATAAATGGTGAATTTCTTTGGTTTCCAGATTTTACCTTGCAACCATACTGTCCCATTAACAAAAGTTTTTTTCACTCAATATATATACATTACACAGCCCACGTTAGTGGCTGTGTAGTTATGGTTAAGTTGCTAATCCCATAGGAAGAGCACTTTTGGGCGGCTTATAACTTTGCTACCCCTGGATGAATTCACACCAAACTTTGCAAAAAAAGTATATGTCCCACTCTGAATTCTTTTGCAAATTTTGGTGAGCTTTGGTCCAGGGGGCAAAGCTATAGGTGGGGTCCCAAAATTTCTTTTTTTCCCATAGAAATAATGGGAAAAAACTTTGCGCATGCCTACAGCTCAAACTGCTGGACGGATTTCCACCAAATTTGTGGCAGGAGTGGCGGCTTAGTCCCGAAAGCGTTGTAAGAGGATTCAATTCAACACTACAGCTAAGTCAATGCCTAGTCTGGGATACTGAATGGAAACCCTTATTGATATATCTTTATGTCCAGTTCATGCGTTCTGGATGACTACCCCTATATAACACCCCTCTCTTGGAATCCCCCTGACCCAAGAAGCAGTTCTGTTTTGCAAGTTTAAAAGGTTTATTTGATAATTTAAACAATATATATATATATATATATCACGCTTTATAATAAATTAATAATTGAATATCACACTGAATCTGAACAGTAATCAATAATGGATAGTCTGGCACTAGCACACTTGTGAATAGGAACAGAAGAATAAGGTGGTAGAGGATGCTTTATATAAGTTCAGATGGATGTAATGTTGAATGAAAATGCAATACAGAAAATACCCAATATGATTTCAACAAAACAATGTAATCACTTTTCTCTGGCAATCCCCTCCCATTTTATGCAATGCAAGGAAATGGAAGGAAAGCACACAGTTCTCAGAAATGCAATCAAATGTAATTCAGTTCACCCCAGCAAGCTTAGACTACAGAAGTTGAAACACAGGTCCAAAATGCTTTTACATGTGCTGGCAATGAAGTGAAAAATATGCTAAAATGCTTTTAATTCCCCCTAGAGGTGAGTGGTATCTAGTTAATATTAGTCCAGGCTCACTCTAGCAATGATTCAGGGATGGTTCTTAAGAGGCAACTAGGACAAACGGTCACGGAGATATGAGCGATATGGTAAAGGTCGTTTTTCAGATCTGAAATTTTAAAAATTCAAAGTGACAAGTACAGCTTGCAACTAGAAAATGACAGGTGACAGCTTTGCAAATGACAGGTGACAGTTAGGAGGCAGTTCTACTTAGATTAAAATAGATTGAATTATATTATTTTAACTAGGAGATTGGTTCTGCACAGTTCTACTAGGTACTCACAATATATTTAGAAATAGAATGGGCCTCGCCACGGATCTGGTCAGGTTTTCTTCACTCGCCACGGACGGTCTCTGCGCACAGCGTCGGGGTCAGCTCTACTCTGCTGGTCTGGTCTGGGTCTCTGGTTCTGATCAGGTCTGTGGGTCCGGATACAGCGGTCTCCGGTTCAGCTGGTCTCTCTCTGGATACAACACTGCTCTCTGGCAAATGGCAAGAGTTCTTGCAAAGAATTCAAACAGCTCGCCTGGCTGTGATAATGCAATCATATGAGGCCTACTAAAGAGGGATTTAGCTTGTAGTTGACCTCTCTGCTACAAATTCTGAAGTAAAGTCTTGGTCTCTGAAGGTGGATAGATTGAAGTCTCTATGTTGGCTCTCTGAAGGTTGATGGAGGTAAAGTATGGATTTTCCCGGCAGAGCCTCCCGCAGCAAATGGATTTGAAGGTCCCTATCTGTCCTGTCTGTCTGCTTTTATGTGTTTTGAAAGTGGGTGTGTGTGCAGCATCACTAAGCTCTACCCCTCTCCACTTGTCATTGGCCACTTCATCCTCTTTCCCTTGATTGGGGGAATGAAATGAAGTGTCATCATGATGAGGTCTGTTTATGGTACAGAGAACCCACCCCTGTCAAATTACACACAATCTATATTTTGACCCAAAAGACATATTTGCACAGGTACACATTTGTTTAAAATTACATGCACCCATCACATATCACAGGAGGTATACCCTGTCCAAATCTGCTCTTCCTGGGAGCTTGCATTCAGAAATGGCGACATTTGCACTTTTTAACTGGTTTCGCAATATCGGACATTACCCCAAATTTACACACATGTGCGCAAGGAGTATGGACATTAATTGATGAAGTGTCAGATTGTTAACATGCATACATTTTAAGTAATACCCTCTTAACTGCTAGCTTGCCCCCAGATCATTCCACCGGTTCTAAAAACCTCTTAAAATGTGGGCAGAAAAATCACAAGAATTATGGTATCATTTAAATAATTATGACAAGTCCGTACTATGAGTTATTAATCTTTTTCTAAAACCATATTCTGGCTACAGGGGTGTGGTTTCCCCCAGCACAAGGTTGAATTTCTGGTTTTTCCAGTTCTGCCAAGCCAGCTTGCTCTCACAGGCAGTGCTCCTCCCCTTTCCTTCAGGAGGAAGCCACTTTTTACGGCCCCCATAATAAAACATTTGCCTGAGTCAGGACAGGGCTTTGTTCAATTTCCTGCAGAGCCCAGGTAATTCAATCAGGGAAGTGTCATATCCCTTTTGGTGGGAGCAGCAAAAGGGCAGCTAGGCCTGGGAACACTGCTGTTGTGCAAGTCTCATCTCCTGTCGGGGGTAGCTGGTGGGCAGAATTCAGTTCCTTAAGCCAGGCCCCAGCTAATGTCACTTTTAGTTACCCAGTCTTCTGCATTCAAATAAAATTAACCATTTTTACATATGCAGCTAGAATGCTGATTCTAAGTTTAAAATTATGACATTTAAACAATTGCAACCTATGTGACACTCAAAAGTAGGTCACTCATTTCTTTTAAACATTTAGATTTTTAGTGTCTTTCAGTCCAAATTTACTTAAACTGCTGAAATCCACAGCTCAGCCAGTCTTGTTATAAACCTTCAAGTCACTTCAGAATATAACTTTACATTGTATCCACCTCTCAGTAAGTCTTTCTTTGGCCTGCTTTGGGTTCATCTATTCAGTTTTACACTAAAAAAAAAAAGTCTGGTGTTGTTTTAAAACGCCGGCTTTCTGACAGTGGTGAGTACTGGTAATGCACCCATTTTTGGGATTTAAGAAAATGAATTCCCCACAATTCTAGGTTGCTTTTGGCAATCAGCATTGCCATTCCCAATGGTTTCAGACTACGGTGTGGGTAGTCCAATGGTGGTTTTAGGCATTGTCCTTCTGTGCCCATAACATCGGCAAAAAGAGTGGCAGCCTATTCTTCATGCATTTCCCTGTACATTTTCTGGGAAGCTCTGGCCATCATGATGTTTTCCATGTCAGTACTGCACAGTTTTGAGGTAGGGCTCGGATGCATGGATAAAAACATCCCACAAGCCCCCCTCTTGCGATGGCCATTCTGTTTCACTGATGGGACTCGCAAGACCTGGGATGTTTCCTCATCTTCATCCAATAGATGGCACAGTTCAGCATCTTTTCCTCCATCCGGTACTGATCGATTGGTTCTCCTCGCCGGTCCTGATGGGAATATTGGGCGGTACCCCGGGCCCCTCGCGTCTCTGCTCCCGGTCTCTGGATCGTCCTCCTTGGCCCGTCTCCAGGTTTTCTTTCTCCTAGGACGACAAAGGAAGAGCGGCAATACCTATTCATAGACATTTTTTCCCCCACCATTGATATAGTGGGGTGGCATATAAATTTATAGTAAAAACATATGGACATGCACATTTCTTTTTGCATTCAAAAACGAAAACACTCACATTGAGAAACTCAGAATTTGATAGGCGATATGTAGGATATTTTAAGTTAGAACTGAATTAATCTGAGACAGCACCCTCTAGGATTCCAGAGGATTCCTCCAGTTGTTGCAGAGTGTGCCTGGGATGGCAACACTTCAACTGGTTAATGTGGACCCACTTGTCTTCCCCCTCTGCCAAACCGCCTTTGGGGATGCGGATCCTGTAGGCCACAGGGGAGATTTTGTCTATAATCTCAAAGGGTCCTTTCCATGTAGGCAAACATTTTCGCTGTTTGGCCTGGTTCCTTTGGAAATTGTATAGATAGACCCGGTCCCCCACCTGATATTCCTTCCTGGAAGTCTTCAGGTCATAGTGGGTCTTTCCGCTATCAGCTGATCTTTCTAGATTCCGCTGAGCATAAGCAAAAGCATGTTGAAGGTGTTGCCTTAAATTCTCCACATACTCATGAGTTGTGGAGGCATTTATCAGTGTCTGCTCTTGGGTCCTGTAGAGCAAATGCTGAGGAAGCACCATCTTGCGTCCAGTCATTAACTCGAATGGTGACATTTTGGTTGCAGATGAAGGGGTAGATCTGATGGCCATTAGGACCAGAGGTAATCGGATATCCCAACTTGGCCCAGAATCTGCCACAAACTTCTTTAATATGCTCACAATGGTTCGGTTATCTCTCTCTACTGCCCCAGAAGAAGCTGGCCTGTAAGCAATATGCAACTTCCTTTTGACCCCCAGTATTTCCCACATCTTTGTCATTACTTCACTGGTGAAGTGGCTACCCCTGTCTGACTCAATCCTTTGAGGTAGACCAAAACGGGAAAAGATGTGGTTAATCATCAGGGCAGCTGCTGTTTCTGCCTTGCAATTTGGGGCTGGGAGACATTCCACCCACTTGGTAAACAAGCATGTCACAGTCAACATGTACTTATTCCCCCTAGCAGAGCGAATCACGGGGCCTACAAAGTCGATTTGTAAAATTGACCATGGCAGTGTCATCCCCCTCTTTTGGAGAGGCGCACGGTGCGTGAGGGATGATGGCTGAAATTGTGCACACACAAGACACCCCTTCAAATATTGGTCGAGGTCCTGCCCCATGTGTGGCCAGTATGCAACCTCTCTTAAGATTTCCAATGTTGTGTGAAACTGTCATGATCTCTGCTTCCAAAAGGTCAGGGTTTTCCCAACTCCCTTGGAAGCAGATCCATAACCCAGGTTCCGAGTGCCAACCAGTCCCAATTGGGACCTTTTGGACCCAGTCCTGGCGCCAGTGGCACCAGGCTCATAAATATGCCCAGTCCCAGCGCTGGAAGCGCCGGGCTCATAATGCTTGGGTGGACTTACCTGCAGCAGACCATGCTGCTTACTTGCCTGCCAGTTGAGCCTCTGATCCTCTTCTGTTTGGAACTACTTTTCCTGTTGGGTGGGGCAGGAGCCACTCCCTAGATTCAGAACACTGGAACTCTTCTGGAAAGCAGGAACTCTTTTCTTACCTAGGCGTGGCTGTGGAAGGAGACACCTAAGCACTACAGGAGGCTTTTTAAACCACACCCGGTGGATGAATCTTGCTTTGCGTTATTCTGCATCCTCTGCAGCAGAACGCTCATCGTGTCTTCTGCATCGGATCCTGGGCCTAAGGAAAAAGGCTTACCATCCTGAATCCAGTCTTCAGCAACACCTATAAAGACAAGAAAGAACAGGTTAGCATTCTGGCATCTGAAAGACAAAGACTTACCTACTCTTCGTGCGCTCCGGAGGTCTTCACACTGCATTCCGGCATCTGAAAGACAAAAGCTTACCAAATCTTCGCACGCTCCGGAGGCCTTCGGCGCTGCATCCTGCATCTGAAAGACAAAACAAGGTGCGTTTAAAGACATTGGGGAACTTTAATACTCACGTGCCATTACTCCTTTCCACATCTAACCCAGTGGGTATTCCGGCACCCTTCAGCCGCTCCGAACTCGTACCTGCAAAATAAGAAGACAGTTAGAGCGCATCGTGAAGCAGGCAACAAGCGCTTACTTACGTACTTCCAGGCGCTTCTATTCATCACACGGACTCCATCTTCAACTCACTTCAGCCCGTCATCCGCCATCGCCGGAACCCTGCAAAACAAGAGACATCATTACTAAAGACTTTAAAGACAATAGAATTATTCGAAACTTACCGTTCGTGCAGTAAACGACGGACAGCAGTCCTCTGACGTCAAGAGGCCTGCGCTACCTATCCAGTGAAGAAACTGGTTACAGCACCCTGCCCCGAGGCAGATGGAGAGCTCGGCATTCACTTACCTAAGACATCTTACTCTTGAAGTCAGGCATACAGTGCACAGAGGTCCAGCCCAAAGAGCCAACCGGGTGCTACACATCACCTTTGAAGATACGGTAGTCGCCCAGTCAAGACCGGCGCCTCTGCGAGAATCAGGTGAGCGTTACAGAACGCAAAGCCTACCGCAAAACTCTCGCCCAGGTGCTATGGAAACCTCGGATACTGACCACCTAGCCCGGTTACTTGGGGAACTAAGGGCAGAAGTGCATGCAGCTCGTCAGGAAACGAATGCTCTAAGAAGGGAACTAATTATTTCCAAGGAGAGAACAGACGGTCTTGCTAGACATTTGCTGCAGTCACAAGCCGGACAAACCCCGTTACCCGCATCAGGGGCAAATCTTCCTTCAACATCCTCTATGAATCCAGTGCAGATCGACCTACCTTGGAATGTACCTCTGGCTCCGCCCGAACGATTTTCTGGTGACCCAAAGAGGTTTGCAGTATTTATCAATCAGTGCCGGTTGCACTTCTTATGCCGGCCAGCAGCCTTTCCAACTGATCAAGCTAAAGTAGCTTTTGTACTTTCGTACCTTAGTGGCAATGCGGCAGACTGGTCGATCCCTCTAGTTAATCAAGATGATCCGGTTCTCCATGATTTTCAAGCCTTTCAGCTTAGTATGGAAAAACTGTTCGCAAGACATTCACAGGGGCAGGCCTTGGAAAATGAGCTTCTTTCGTTGCGACAGGGTAATCAAGACCTTTTGGCTTATATTGCATCTTTCAATAGACTAATAGTGGAAACTCAATGGCCTGAGGACAAAAGGATTACGCTGTTTTATAGAGGTCTACGTGGAGAGCTCAAAGACTATTTAGCCCAAGTAGTGAATCCCCCACAAGACTGTTCGGATTATATAGACTTGGTCGTTCAAATAGATCATAGACTGCAGAACAGAAGGCCGACCGTTCCAAGTTTGATGCTCGAGTATTTTCCAAACCGCCAACTCCTTCCAAAGGAGTAGACTCCGGGGAACCCATGCAAATAGGGGGTCTGAAAGGTCCTCTAACACAAAAGGAGCGGGAAAGGAGAAAACAGTTGCAATTATGCCTATATTGCGGAAACTCAGGGCACTTTCTTCGAGACTGTCCGGTGAAACCTGCCAAGAAGGCAGTAGGAGCTGCAGTTACCAAAGTTACAAACTCTGAGCAGGGAAACAACCTCGCCCGACAAGAATAGAGGTCCTCTTGCCGAGCGTGAAAACCAGTTCCGTGACCTCGCATTTCGTGATACCTATGGTCCTCATTAGCCCTGATAATCCGGATCGATTACATGCAATTGAAGCTTACGTCGACAGCGGTGCCATCGGCAATTATGTGGATCATGAAATGGTTTTGAGGATGAATCTAACTCTTTGTCCCAAGGCTGTAAAGGACGTCATTACTACAGTGGATGGTACGGAGATAGCCTCCGGGCCAGTAACGCATACCACTCAAGAGGTGACGCTAGTAAGTCAAGATGGACACCATGAGAAGATCGTGTTCGATGTGATCAAGGCCCCTCAGTTTCAGATTATTCTAGGAATACCTTGGTTAGAGAAACACAATCCTCTGATCGATTGGTGAGCAAGAACGGTCCAGTTTCCAGAATGTGTCTCTACTTGTCACCCTCCACCTGGTGTTGCACTGGCAGCAATTTCTTCAGAGACTCCCCAGTTACCTCCCGAATACCTAGAATACCAAGATGTTTTCCGGAAGGATCAGGCTAACTCTCTACCTCCTCATAGGTCTTATGACTGCCAGATAGACCTGATACCTGGATCTACTCCTCCTTGTAGTAGAATTTATGCCCTCACCGAGCCTGAGAACCTTCACCTTCGACAATACCTGGATCAATACCTAGCGAATGGGTTTATTCGTCCTTCCAAGTCCCCTGCTTCTTCAGCTTTGTTCTTCGTTCCAAAAAAGGAAGGAGACCTTAGAACTTGTATCGATTATCGCTCCCTGAACCAGATCACCGTTAAGAATAGATATCCGTTACCTTTGATCCCTGAACTCCTGGACCAAGTCAGAAAAGCATGCATATATACAAAGCTGGATCTTAGAGGAGCTTACCACTTGGTACGAGTAAAAGAGGGCGATGAATGGAAGAAGGCCTTCCGCACCAAGTATGGGCTATTTGAATATCAGGTCATGCCCTTCGGACTTTGCAATGCCCCGGCCGCCTTTCAATATTTTATGAACGATGTCCTCAGAGAGCTCATAGATGTGTGTGTGGTTGTTTACATTGACGACATCCTCGTTTATTCTTCATCGGAATCTGAACATCGGAAACACGTGAAAATGGTCCTCAAAAGATTGCGTCAACACAAACTTTTCGCTAAGTTGGAAAAATGTGTTTTCAACGTGACTGAAGTTGAATTCTTGGGATTCATATTATCACCTGGCGGAGTACGTATGGATTCAAAGAAGGTCGATGCAGTTCTCAAATGGCCATCACCATCCTCCGTAAAAGGTGTGCAAAGCATGTTAGGCTTCGCTAACTTTTACCGCAGGTTTATCCCCAAATTCTCTCGAATAGTCCAGCCCATCACTGCCTTGTTAAAGAAAAACAAACGTTTTGAATGGTCTACCGAGGCGGAACAAGCTTTCCAGGATTTGAAGACTAAATTTATCTCTGCACCAATCTTAAAACACCCTCGCCCCGAACTCCCCTACATCGTGGAAACTGATGCTTCAAGCCTTGCCATGGGGGCAGTTCTATCACAAAAGGACCCGGTAACCAATCAGTTGCATCCCGTGGCATTTTGGTCCCGCAAATTCTCGCCTCCTGAAATCAATTACACGATTACTGACAAGGAACTTCTGGCTATCAAGTCTGCCTTTAAGGCTTGGCGGCATTATCTGCTGGGGGCCCGACACACCGTTACTGTGATTACGGATCACCGAAACCTGCAATATTTGAAAACCGCAAAAGCCCAATCCTCTAGACAACTCCGTTGGGCATTATTCTTTGCCGAGTTTGACTTCATAATTACCTATCGACCTGGTACAAAGAACGGTAAAGCTGATGCCCTTTCTCGGATGGGAGTGGAAGAACACTTGATCAACCCTAAACCTGTACCAATCATTCCCGAACAAAGAATTCTGGGTGTAATCGCCACAGAATCCATAGAGGAAGTTAAGGATAAAGCCAGGCAACTTGTAACTCCAGCAGACATACAGAATTGGCATCTGCAGGGAAAGGACTTTGCAGTAAAGGACAACTTATTGTATTTCCAAGAACGATTATACCTACCCAGCACAGATTTACAGAAAAAAGTAATCTCTTGTTATCACGATTCTTTAATGGAAGGTCATCCCGGTATGGCCAAGACCTCAGAAAAGATCAAGCGCTACTTCTGGTGGCCGTCTTGGAAAAAAAATATCAGAGACTTTATAATGTCCTGTGGAGTATGCGCCCAAAACAAGAGTCAAAAGGAAAGACCAGCAGGCCTCTTACGCCCTATTGACATCCCACCTCGCCCTTGGCATGCGCTTTCTATGGACTTCATCACCGATCTACCTCCATGCTCCGGATACAATACGATTCTAGTAATCGTGGACTTATTCTCCAAGATGGCGCATTTCATTCCGCTCAAAGGCTTGCCAACAGCAGCAACTCTAGCCCGAGAATTTCTCGAAAACATCGTCCGACTACACGGTTTTCCTTCGGTTCTAATTTCGGATCGAGGTAGTCAATTTATTTCTCATTTTTGGCGAAGTTGCTGTCGGTCGGCTCAAATTGATGTGAGACTATCGACCAGTCACCACCCTCAGACCGACGGACAAACCGAGAGGACCAATCAAACTCTGGAACAGTATTTACGCTGCATGCTGCAACAAACTGAAAAAACTTGGAAAGACATCCTTTGGATAGCCGAATATGCCTACAATAACTCTGTCCATTCGGGAACTGGGAAAACACCGTTTTTTCTTTTGTACGGCAGTCACCCTCGAACCTCGGAGTTGGATCCCCTCCAAGATCTTGAAACACCAGCAGTAGACTACCTGCATTCTACAATCACCCAAGCCTTTAAGGAAGCTGTTTCTCACCTTCAAAGGGCTAAAGAACAATACAAGAAAGCAGCAGATCAACATCAGAAGGAAGCCCCTCAATATCAGGTAGGGGACCAAGTCTGGTTATCCACCAAATATCTACCTCTAAAAGGGCCACGCACATTCAACCCAAGATACCTTGGTCCCTATTCCATCACTACCATAGTAAACCCAGTAGCGGTCAAGTTGGACTTGCCCCCGCACATGAAGATACATCCGGTCTTCCACGTCTCTCTATTAAAACCCGTGCAACCTCAAACCCGACTAACTAAATCTCCAAAACCCATCCTAGTTAATGGAGAACTCGAGTTTGAAGTCAAAAGCATTCTGGACTCCAAGATCTCCAAATCTAAACTATTTTACCTAATTGACTGGAAAGGCTACGGCCCCCAAGAGAGATCCTGGGAACCTGCTGAATATGTCCACGCTCCTCGCCTGATCAAAAGATTTCACCGAACATTTCCTGACAAGCCAAAACCCCCGGAGAAGCCCGGTTTGGGAGGGGCCTTGAGGGGGGGTACTGTCATGATCTCTGCTTCCAAAAGGTCAGGGTTTTCCCAACTCCCTTGGAAGCAGATCCATAACCCAGGTTCCGAGTGCCAACCAGTCCCAATTGGGACCTTTTGGACCCAGTCCTGGCGCCAGTGGCACCAGGCTCATAATTATGCCCAGTCCCAGCGCTGGAAGCGCCGGGCTCATAATGCTTGGGTGGACTTACCTGCAGCAGACCATGCTGCTTACTTGCCTGCCAGTTGAGCCTCTGATCCTCTTCTGTTTGGAACTACTTTTCCTGTTGGGTGGGGCAGGAGCCACTCCCTAGATTCAGAACACTGGAACTCTTCTGGAAAGCAGGAACTCTTTTCTTACCTAGGCGTGGCTGTGGAAGGAGACACCTAAGCACTACAGGAGGCTATTTAAACCACACCCGGTGGATGAATCTTGCTTTGCATTATTCTGCATCCTCTGCAGCAGAACGCTCATCGTGTCTTCTGCATCGGATCCTGGGCCTAAGGAAAAAGGCTTACCATCCTGAATCCAGTCTTCAGCAACACCTATAAACACAAGAAAGAACAGGTTAGCATTCCGGCATCTGAAAGACAAAGGCTTACCTACTCTTCGTGCGCCCTGGAGGTCTTCACACTGCATTCCGGCATCTGAAAGACAAAAGCTTACCAACTCTTCGCACGCTCCGGAGGCCTTCGGCGCTGCATCCTGCATCTGAAAGACAAAACAAGGTGCGTTTAAAGACATTGGGGAACTTTAATACTCACGTGCCATTACTCCTTTCCACATCTAACGCAGTGGGTATTCCGGCACCCTTCAGCCGCTCCGAACTCGTACCTGCAAAATAAGAAGACAGTTAGAGCGCATCGTGAAGCAGGCAACAAGCGCTTACTTACGTGCTTCCAGGCGCTTCTATTCATCACACGGACTCCATCTTCAACTCACTTCAGCCCGTCATCCGCCATCGCCGGAACCCTGCAAAACAAGAGACATCATTACTAAAGACTTTAAAGACAATAGAATTACTCGAAACTTACCGTTCGTGCAGTAAACGACGGACAGCAGTCCTCTGAAGTCAAGAGGCCTGCGCTACCTATCCAGTGAAGAAACTGGTTACAGCACCCTGGCCCGAGGCAGATGGAGAGCTCGGCATTCACTTACCTAAGACATCTTACTCTTGAAGTCAGGCATACAGTGCACAGAGGTCCAGCCCAAAGAGCCAACCGGGTACTACACATAACCTTTGAAGATACGGTAGTCGCCCAGTCAAGACCGGCGCCTCTGCGAGAATCAGGTGAGCGTTACAGAAACCCCCTATGACCGGCGGTGGCCGCATCATGGGCGTGACTTAACATCAGGCTTCGGAATGAGGTAGGAACCATCCACTGATCGTGGCCAGCTTTGGATTTCCTTACCAACAAACCGTCTTGGATCCGGAACATTTTTGGACATTTCATCAACACTCTTAGGTCCTCTTTCCCAGTGTAATCGGTATCCGTCAGGGGAAAGTTCTCAGGGTCCTCAAGGTGCTGGTAAAATTTACCAATTATTGGATCCCCCTTCTGAGCTGTAATCAAATCAGCATCAGGGGTCTCCTTGCTCCATTGGGCAATGGAAAGATCATTGTGAGCATTTGTCTGGGACCTAGTGATAGCAGTGACCTGGATTTCCCCCAACAGGGACTCAATCTCTATTAGATCCCCTTGGATGGCCCCGGTTTTGGCCAGCTGATCAGCTAAGTCATTTCCAGTTTTGTCTGGTCCCTCTACCTTGGAATGACCCTTGATCTTTTTCCAATAGATGGTCATCTCATTCGAGGTGACCAGATCATCAATGTTTTGGATCAACTTCCCATGTTTCAAGGGTTTGTTATTAGCACATAACATGCCTCTGGTTTTCCAATTAACCAGGTGCTCCACGAACCCGTTCCGTACATAAACCGAATCTGTGATTATGACCAGTTTGTGGAGTTGATGCTGGACAGCAGTGAGGATGGCCTGATGCACAGCCATCAATTCTGCCACCTGACTACTTCGGGGACCAATTTTGTATCCGGCGGAGGGTTCTGGGGACTCATTCACCCATGCATTCCCTACGCCGGCCACCAGTTCTTTCTCCCCGTTGTTGTCAACATGGTACGAGCATCCATCCACATAGACAGTGGGCATTCCCTCACACTTGTCTTCTTCAAAGACTTTGTGTGGGGAATTAAGGTATGCCTCCGTGTTGTCCTTGATTTTTAGACTTTCGTCCTCGAGACAGTTTTCTCTGGCACAATCATGCAAGTCAGCCAGACCTTGCGCGAGGGGACTCTTCTTGTTTTGGCCATATCTGACCTCCACAGGAAAGCCTTGTATTGACAGAATCCAGGAAGTAATTTGGGAATTACTCACATTTCCGGCCCGGATTCTATCACTTTGGAGATATTGCAGAGGCTGGTGTGGAGTCTCCACTATGATGTGTTCCCCCTGGATAAACGGGCGGTAATTCTTCAATGCCCACACCGTTGCCAGGAGTGCCTTCACACAATCGTTGAATTTTTCCTCCACAGAGGATAAAGTTTTGCTCGCATAGGAGATTACTTTATTGACCTTGTCATGCTTTTGGTATAATACTGCTGTCAAGCACGTATTAGAGAACCCCGTCTCCAGGAAGAACTCCTTGTTTCTGACAAGGTAAGCTAGGCAGGGCGCTTGTGATAGGCTTCTTTTGAGTTGTCTTACTGCCTCGGCTTGTTCTGGACCCCATTCCCACTTGACCCCCCCTTCAGGAGATGAATCAGGGGTCCGGTGATCTCTGCGTAGCCCTCAATGAACTTTCTGCTGTAATTAGTCAGTCCAAGGAGGCTCCTTAGTTCCCGCAGAGTTGTGGGGTCTTTCAGTTTCTGAAGTGCTTCCACTTTCTTTTCCTGGGGACAGAGACCCTGAGGAGTAATCTCATGCCCCAAGAAATTAACACGGGTTCTACACCACTGTGCTTTCTGAAATGAAAGTTTTGCTCCGGCGGCCCTCAACTGGGACAGAACATAATGGATCTCCGCTATGTGTTCCTCCACAGATGAACTTTTGATGAGGACATCATCTACATAAGCCAGGTTACCCCTCGCACCCAGGTCTAGCATGGCCTTATGTAGGAAAATGTTGAATTCATTGCCGGAGTTGAGGTATCCGAAGGGAGTCCGGGTCCATGTGTATTGCTGGCCCCCAAAGGTAAAAGCCAGCTTGTATTGGTCCTCCCTACTGACAGGCACAGTCCAGTATCCATTGGTCAGGTCTATTGCAGTGAATACCTGTGACCCCTGGATCTGGGCCAGCCCTTGGTCAATGTAGGGCAGAGGCCATCGGGAAGTATGGACCCGTTTGTTGAGCTCCCTGAGGTTGGCGCAGAGTCTCCACTGGCCGTTTGGTTTCAATATTCCCAGCACCGGATTATTGAAGGTGCTTGGCTGGATCCCCCCCCTTGGGCGGGAGGCTTCCACACATAACCCAGGCCTCCCTGGCTCCCTGTCTGTGACTGGCCCGAGGACCTTCTGGGCCTAGTATTATTAGGTGCAGGTAGGTTTTTAGCCCCCCCCATCTCCAACTCTAAAACGGGGGTGACCCTTACCTCTGCCACCTTGGCAGCAGCAGGGGTGTTGTTGACTTTGGGGTTTTTGGGCGCATTATTTTTATTTTCTATTGGCTTCTGCACCTCATAGATCCGGGTCGCCTGTTCAATGACCCAGTCTAAAGATCTTTTCTCGTGAAAATCCCTCACGAGCTGGGTCATTATGTATTTGGGCAAGGCATGGAAAAACGTATTAATAAATTCTCTGCTATCCGTGCGCACCCTTCTTGTGGTCTGTGCAAAAGCACGCTTTAACTCCTGCACAAATTCTTGTGGGGCCTGATCCTCCCCACATTGTAAATTGTAGGCTGCCTTGCGAGCCTCTTGAGGATTTCTATGAGTAGAAAAATGTTTCAAGATGGCCGCCTTATAGGTGGACCATCTTAAATGATTTTGGTCCTCCAGCCCCGCAAAGAAACTGGAGTATTCCGGGGAGAAGGTCCACTTTACATATTGGATACAACTTTGGCTGTCCTTCAAATGGAAAGTCTCCATCATTTGCTCAAACAACTCTAAGTGCTCCCAAACAGAATACTTGGCATTCTTATGATACGGCGTGATGACGCTCCTGATTGCCTTAATCTGCTTTAAGGGGTCCTTAAGCAAGGCCCTTTTCACCTTATTGGCCTGTTTGGTTTGGGTAACCCTGGTCCATTCATCTTCTGACTCAGAGGCACTGCTCCCAGAGGTTCCCGTCTGTTCTTCCAGGTTTTCCCGGATTCTGCGAGCCTGGGAATGGCTGGCAGAATGTGGGGACCTGGTCTCCTGTGTCCTGTACCGCTCAGAGGAGTCTTCAGATCCCTCCTTGCTGCCAGGATTTGATGGGTACCCCCCCACTGACCTAACTGGGCAGAGGTTTTCAGGATGCCCTTAATGGGCCTACTCTCCTGGGGTTCCCCATTAAATTGCACTGTGCTTGGGTGCCCATACCCGGATGCCCGCCCCTCCATTCCTGGGTGGTACTGGCCTATCAGCCCCATGCTTCTGGCTGGATAGTAATCTGCCATCCTTGTGGCCCGGTGCTCATGTGCTCCAGGGGACAGGGGGTGGCAGAGTCCAGGGAATGAGAGCTATAAAGGCCTCTGGTACTAGGGCTTCTGAGGTTAGGCTCAGGAGTTTCCCTTTCCCAGCGAACCTGGTCTCCATCCGCCCCTGCTCCCTGTTGTAATGCAAGAGCCTGAGCCTTCAGTTCCTCAGTTAAGGCCTTACTAGACTCTATCAGTCTCTCCTGCATCGCTACCTGTTGTTGGAGTCTATCATTGTTCTGGCAGAGAGCCTCATTCTCTCTCTGTGCCTCCTGATTGGTCCTGGAGCACTGGGCCAGTCTTTGCTGCAGGAGGGTTACCTCCTGAGCTGTGTGCCTATTGGCCTGCTCCTTTCTTGCCAGAGCATCCTCCACCCTCCTGGTGTGTTCTAACAAGTTCTGGTGTTCTTTTTGGAGGTCACCCAGCCCCTGGAGGGCCAAGTGATTTTCTTCTGTTTTTTAAATGGCAGACTTCCTGGCCTAAGGCGTCTCTTTCCTGACTAAGCGCCTGTATTTGTGCCGCCAGGTCGTCCCTCTGCCTTTGAAAGGCACCAGCTTTCTGGCGTTCCTCATCAAATTCTGCCTGGGTATCCAGGTCTTTCAAAATCAGTTTGTTGCTCTCTGCCTTCACTCTATCTAGATGACTTTGCAGGGTGGCTACCTGCTCCGTGCATGCCCTGTTAAAGTCTAATTGTTGCTCCAGCTTTTTCTGGCTCTGCAGTAAGGAGTCCAAACTGTCTTGATGCTCCTTCTGCAGGGCCAGAAATCTAGTATCCTGGTCAGCCTTTTCCTGTTGCAGTATATCCATGTCCTCCTTTATTTTAATGATATACTGCCTACTATCATTTTCTGGCTCCTGGCTCCTCTGCAGCCTCTGCTCAGAAGAGTCCAGATCAGATTGGGCCTTTTGTAATGCCAGCAGTTGCCTACTCGCCAGATCTTGGCCTTCAGCACATTTGTCCTGCATGGCTCCCATATGTAAATATAAATATGCCGCTACCCTGGCAATCTTGTTGTGCTCATCCTTGGCCTTAGAGGACATATATAATTCACTCAGGGCCACATGTAAGGGACCCTGGTCTCTCCATGTATCTGACCCTGTTTCCGTGATCTGGGGTGCGATTGCTTGCAACCAGACCGTCTGGTCCTCATGGGTCCACTCACCTCTCACAAATAACTTATGTAAGAAGTGCTCTCTGGCTATTTTCATGTCTACTAAGGTCGTCATTCTAGAGATTTGAGTTCCTTCCGGACTTACAGAAGTTTGTATTTTATTTTTGCAAAACAGACTTTTTCCTTAGAGCGTTCCTTTGAGGAGTGCTTTACAGCGTAACACAGCGCGGTGATCCAACCGGATATGTGTATCTGGTCAGCTGGCACGCTGTATTAATTTGCACAAATGGTAGCTCTAACCCAAACGTCCTGGACGAGCCCCCAATTTGTAAGAGGATTCAATTCAACACTACAGCTAAGTCAATGCCTAGTCTGGGATACTGAATGGAAACCCTTATTGATATATCTTTATGTCCAGTTCATGCGTTCTGGATGACTACCCCTATATAACACCCCTCTCTTGGAATCCCCCTGACCCAAGAAGCAGTTCTGTTTTGCAAGTTTAAAAGGTTTATTTGATAATTTAAACAATATATATATATATCACGCTTTATAATAAATTAATAATTGAATATCACACTGAATCTGAGCAGTAATCAATAATGTATAGACTGGCACTAGCACACTTGTGAATAGGAACAGAAGAATAAGGTGGTAGAGGATGCTTTATATAAGTTCAGATGGATGTAATGTTGAATGAAAATGCAATACAGAAAATACCCAATATGATTTCAACAAAACAATGTAATCACTTTTCTCTGGCAATCCCCTCCCCTTTTATGCAATGCAAGGAAATGGAAGAAAAGCACACAGTTCTCAGAAATGCAATCAAATGTAATTCAGTTCACCCCAGCAAGCTTAGACTACAGAAGTTGAAACACAGGCCCAAAATGCTTTTACATGTGCTGGCAATGAAGTGAAAAATATGCTAAAATGCTTTTAATTCCCCCTAGAGGTGAGTGGTATCTAGGTAATATTAGCCAAGGCTCACTCTAGCAATGATTCAGGGATGGTTCTTAAGAGGCAAACAAATTTTTAGCAAGGAAAGCAAGAAAACTTGCGGCAGATTGCGGCAGAACTATAGGGGGTAGGTTCGTTGAAAAGCCAAGATTCCTAGCTTTCAGAGGAAAGTTACTGCAAGTCTCTAGGACAAACGGTCACGGAGATATGAGCGATATGGTAAAGGTCGTTTTTCAGATCTGAAATTTTAAAAATTCAAAGTGACAAGTACAGCTTGCAACTAGAAAATGACAGGTGACAGCTTTGCAAATGACAGGTGACAGTTAGGAGGCAGTTCTACTTAGATTAAAATAGATTGAATTATATTATTTTAACTAGGAGATTGGTTCTGCACAGTTCTACTAGGTACTCACAATATATTTAGAAATAGAATGGGCCCGGCCACGGATCTGGTCAGGTTTTCTTCACTCGCCACGGACGGTCTCTGCGCACAGCGTCGGGGTCAGCTCTACTCTGCTGGTCTGGTCTGGGTCTCTGGTTCTGATCAGGTCTGTGGGTCCGGATACAGCGGTCTCCGGTTCAGCTGGTCTCTCTCTGGATACAACACTGCTCTCTGGCAAATGGCAAGAGTTCTTGCAAAGAATTCAAACAGCTCGCCTGGCTGTGATAATGGCAATGATATGAGGCCTACTAAAGAGGGATTTAGCTTGTAGTTGACCTCTCTGCTACAAATTCTGAAGTAAAGTCTTGGTCTCTGAAGGTGGATAGATTGAAGTCTCTATGTTGGCTCTCTGAAGGTTGATGGAGGTAAAGTATGGATTTTCCCGGCAGAGCCTCCCGCAGCAAATGGATTTGAAGGTCCCTATCTGTCCTGTCTGTCTGCTTTTATGTGTTTTGAAAGTGGGTGTGTGTGCAGCATCACTAAGCTCTACCCCTCTCCACTTGTCATTGTCATTGGCCACTTCATCCTCTTCCCCTTGATTGGGGGAATGAAATGAAGTGTCATCATGATGAGGTCTGTTTATGGTACAGAGAACCCACCCCTGTCAAATTACACACAATCTATATTTTGACCCAAAAGACATATTTGCACAGGTACACATTTGTTTAAAATTACATGCACCCATCACATATCACAGGAGGTATACCCTGTCCAAATCTGCTCTTCCTGGGAGCTTGCATTCAGAAATGGCGACATTTGCACTTTTTAACTGGTTTCGCAATATCGGACATTACCCCAAATTTACACACATGTGCGCAAGGAGTATGGACATTAATTGATGAAGTGTCAGATTTTTAACATGCATACATGCATACATTTTAAGTAATACCCTCTTAACTGCTAGCTTGCCCCCAGATCATGCCACCGGTTCTAAAAACCTCTTAAAATGTGGGCAGAAAAACCACAAGAATTATGGTATCATTTAAATAATTATGACAAGTCCGTACTATGAGTTATTCATCTTTTTCTAAAACCATATTCTGGCTACAGGGGTGTGGTTTCCCCCCAGCACAAGGTTGAATTTCTGGTTTTTCCAGTTCTGCCAAGCCAGCTTGCTCTCACAGGCAGTGCTCCTCCCCTTTCCTTCAGGAGGAAGCCACTTTTTACGGCCCCCATAATAAAACATTTGCCTGAGTCAGGACAGGGCTTTGTTCAATTTCCTGCAGAGCCCAGGTAATTCAATCAGGGAAGTGTCATATCCCTTTTGGTGGGAGCAGCAAAAGGGCAGCTAGGCCTGGGAACACTGCTGTTGTGCAAGTCTCATCTCCTGTCGGGGGTAGCTGGTGGGCAGAATTCAGTTCCTTAAGCCAGGCCCCAGCTAATGTCACTTTTAGTTACCCAGTCTTCTGCATTCAAATAAAATTAACCATTTTTACATATGCAGCTAGAATGTTGATTCTAAGTTTAAAACTATGACATTTAAACAATTGCAACCTATGTGACACTCAAATGTAGGTCACTCATTTCTTTCAAACATTTAGATTTTTAGTGTCTTTCAGTCCAAATTTACTTAAACTGCTGAAATCCACAGCTCAGCCAGTCTTGTTATAAAGCTTCAAGTCACTTCAGAATATAACTTTACATTGTATCCACCTCTCAGTAAGTCTTTCTTTGGCCTGCTTTGGGTTCATCTATTCAGTTTTACACTAAAAAAAAAAAAAGTCTGGTGTTGTTTTAAAACGCCGGCTTTCTGACAGTGGTGAGTACTGGTAATGCACCCATTTTTGGGATTTAAGAAAATGAATTCCCCACAATTCTAGGTTGCTTTTGGCAATCAGCATTGCCATTCCCAATGGTTTCAGACTACGGTGTGGGTAGTCCAATGGTGGTTTTAGGCAGTGTCCTTCTGTGCCCATAACATCGGCAAAAAGAGTGGCAGCCTATTCTTCATGCATTTCCCTGTACATTTTCTGGGAAGCTCTGGCCATCATGATGTTTTCCATGTCAGTACTGCACAGTTTTGAGGTAGGGCTCGGATGCATGGATAAAAACATCCCACAAGCCCCCCTCTTGCGATGGCCATTCTGTTTCACTGATGGGACTCGCAAGACCTGGGATGTTTCCTCATCTTCATCCAATAGATGGCACAGTTCAGCATCTTTTCCTCCATCCGGTACTGATCGATCGGTTCTCCTCGCCGGTCCTGATGGGAATATTGGGCGGTACCCCGGGCCCCTCGCGTCTCTGCTCCCGGTCTCCGGATCGTCCTCCTTGGCCCGTCTCCAGGTTTTCTTTCTCCTAGGACGACAAAGGAAGAGCGGCAATACCTATTCATAGACATTTTTTCCCCCACCATTGATATAGTGGGGTGGCATATAAATTTATAGTCAAAACATATGGACATGCACATTTCTTTTTGCATTCAAAAACGAAAACACCCACATTGAGAAACTCAGAATTTGATAGGCGATATGTAGGATATTTTAAGTTAGAACTGAATTAATCTGAGACAGCACCCTCTAGGATTCCAGAGGATTCCTCCAGTTGTTGCAGAGTGTGCCTGGGATGGCAACACTTCAACTGGTTAATGTGGACCCACTTGTCTTCCCCCTCTGCCAAACCGCCTTTGGGGATGCGGATCTTGTAGGCCGCAGGGGAGATTTTGTCTATAATCTCAAAGGGTCCTTTCCATGTAGGCAAACATTTTCGCTGTTTGGCCTGGTTCCTTTGGAAATTGTATAGATAGACCCGGTCCCCCACCTGATATTCCTTCCTGGAAGTCTTCAGGTCATAGTGGGTCTTTCCGCTATCAGCTGATCTTTCTAGATTCCGCTGAGCATAAGCAAAAGCATGTTGAAGGTGTTGCCTTAAATTCTCCACATACTCATGAGTTGTGGAGGCATTTATCAGTGTCTGCTCTTGGGTCCTGTAGAGCAAATGCTGAGGAAGCACCATCTTGCGTCCAGTCATTAACTCGAATGGTGACATTTTGGTTGCAAATGAAGGGGTAGATCTGATTGCCATTAGGACCAGAGGTAATCGGATATCCCAACTTGGCCCAGAATCTGCCACAAACTTCTTTAATATGCTCACAATGGTTCGGTTATCTCTCTCTACTGCCCCAGAAGAAGCTGGCCTGTAAGCAATATGCAACTTCCTTTTGACCCCCAGTATCTCCCATATCTTTGTCATTACTTCACTGGTGAAGTGGCTACCCCTGTCTGACTCAATCCTTTGAGGTAGACCAAAACGGGAAAAGATGTGGTTAATCATCAGGGCAGCTGCTGTTTCTGCCTTGCAATTTGGGGCTGGGAGACATTCCACCCACTTGGTAAACAAGCATGTCACAGTCAACATGTACTTATTCCCCCTAGCAGAGCGAATCACGGGGCCTACAAAGTCGATTTGTAAATCTGACCATGGCAGTGTCATCCCCCTCTTTTGGAGAGGCGCACGGTGCGTGAGGGATGATGGCTGAAATTGTGCACACACAAGACACCCCTTCAAATATTGGTCGAGGTCCTGCCCCATGTGTGGCCAGTATGCAACCTCTCTTAAGATTTCCAATGTTGTGTGAAACCCCCTATGACCGGCGGTGGCCGCATCATGGGCGTGACTTAACATCAGGCTTCGGAATGAGGTAGGAACCACCCACTGATCGTGGCCAGCTTTGGATTTCCTTACCAACAAACCGTCTTGGATCCGGAACATTTTTGGACATTTCATCAACACTCTTAGGTCCTCTTTCCCAATGTAATCGGTATCCGTCAGGGGAAAGTTCTCAGGGTCCTCAAGGTGCTGGTAAAATTTACCAATTATTGGATCCGCCTTCTGAGCTGTAATCAAATCAGCATCAGGGGTCTCCTTGCTCCATTGGGCAATGGAAAGATCATTGTGAGCATTTGTCTGGGACCTAGTGATAGCAGTGACCTGGATTTCCCCCAACAGGGACTCAATCTCAATTAGATCCCCTTGGATGGCCCCGGTTTTGGCCAGCTGATCAGCTAAGTCATTTCCAGTTTTGTCTGGTCCCTCTACTTTGGAATGACCCTTGATCTTTTTCCAATAGATGGTCATCTCATTCGAGGTGACCAGATCATCAATGTTTTGGATCAACTTCCCATGTTTCAAGGGTTTGTTATTAGCACATAACATGCCTCTGGTTTTCCAATTAACCAGGTGCTCCACGAACCCGTTCCGTACATAATCCGAATCTGTGATTATGACCAGTTCGTGGAATTGATGCTGGACAGCAGTGAGGATGGCCTGATGCACAGCCATCAATTCTGCCACCTGACTACTTCGGGGACCAATTTTGTATCCGGCGGAGGGTTCTGGGGACTCATTCACCCATGCATTCCCTACGCCGGCCACCAGTTCTTTCTCCCCGTTGTTGTCAACATGGTACGAGCATCCATCCACATAGACAGTGGGCATTCCCTCACACTTGTCTTCTTCAAAGACTTTGTGTGGGGAATTAAGGTATGCCTCCGTGTTGTCCTTGATTTTTAGACTTTCGTCCTCGAGACAGTTTTCTCTGGCACAATCATGCAAGTCAGCCAGACCTTGCGCGAGGGGACTCTTCTTGTTTTGGCCATAACTGACCTCCACAGGAAAGCCTTGCATTGACAGAATCCAGGAAGTAATTTGGGAATTACTCACATTTCCGGCCCGGATTCTATCACTTTGGAGATAATGCAGAGGCTGGTGTGGAGTCTCCACTATGATGTGTTCCCCCTGGATAAACGGGCGGTAATTCTTCAATGCCCACACCGTTGCCAGGAGTGCCTTCACACAATCGTTGAATTTTTCCTTCACAGAGGATAAAGTTTTGCTCGCATAGGAGATTACTTTATTGACCTTGTCATGCTTTTGGTATAATACTGCTGTCAAGCACGTATTAGAGAACCCCGTCTCCAGGAAGATCTCCTTGTTTCTGACAGGGTAAGCTAGGCAGGGCGCTTGTGAGAGGCTTCTTTTGAGTTGTCTTACTGCCTCGGCTTGTTCTGGACCCCATTCCCACTTGACCCCCCCTTCAGGAGATGAATCAGGGGTCTGGTGATCCCTGCATAGCCCTCAATGAACTTTCTGCTGTAATTAGTCAGTCCAAGGAGGCTCCTTAGTTCCCGCAGAGTTGTGGGGTCTTTCAGTTTCTGAAGTGCTTCCACTTTCTTTTCCTGGGGACAGAGACCCTGAGGAGTAATCTCATGCCCCAAGAAATTAACACGGGTTCTACACCACTGTGCTTTCTGAAATGAAAGTTTTGCTCCGGCGGCCCTCAACTGGGTCAGAACATAACGGATCTCCGCTATGTGTTCCTCCACAGATGAACTTTTGATGAGGACATCATCTACATAAGCCAGGTTACCCCTCGCACCCAGGTCTGGCATGGCCTTATGTAGGAAAATGTTGAATTCATTGCCGGAGTTGAGGTATCCGAAGGGAGTCCGGGTCCATGTGTATTGCTGGCCCCCAAAGGTAAAATCCAGCTTGTATTGGTCCTCCCTACTGACAGGCACAGTCCAGTATCCATTGGTCAGGTCTATTGCAGTGAATACCTGTGACCCCTGGATCTGGGCCAGCCCTTGGTCAATGTAGGGCAGAGGCCATCGGGAAGTATGGACCCGTTTGTTGAGCTCCCTGAGGTCGGCGCAGAGTCTCCACTGGCCCTTTGGTTTCAATATTCCCAGCACCGGATTATTGAAGGTGTTTGGCTGGACCCCCCCCCTTGGGCGGGAGGCTTCCACACATAACCCAGGCCTCCCTGGCTCCCTGTCTGTGACTGGCCCGAGGACCTTCTGGGCCTAGCATTATTAGGTGCAGGTAGGTTTTTAGGCCCCCCCATCTCCAACTCTAAAACGGCAGTGACCCTTACCTCTGCCACCTTGGCAGCAGCAGGGGTGTTGTTGACTTTGGGGTTTTTGGGCGCATTATTTTTATTTTCTATTGGCTTCTGCACCTCATAGATCCGGGTCGCCTGTTCAATGACCCAGTCTAAAGATCTTTTCTCGTGAAAATCCCTCACGAGCTGGGTCATTATGTATTTGGGCAAGGTATGGAAAAACGTATTAATAAATTCTCTGCTATCTGTGCGCACCCTTCTTGTGGTCTGTGCAAAAGCACGCTTTAACTCCTGCACAAATTCTTGTGGGGCCCGTTCCTCCCCACATTGTAAATTGTAGGCTGCCTTGCGAGCCTCTTGAGGATTTCTATGAGTAGAAAAATGTTTCAAGATGGCCGCCTTATAGGTGGACCATCTTAAATGATTTTGGTCCTCCAGCCCCGCAAAGAAACTGGAGTATTCCGGGGAGAAGGTCCACTTTACATATTGGATACAGCTTTGGCTGTCCTTCAAATGGAAAGTCTCCATCATTTGCTCAAACAACTCTAAGTGCTCCCTAACAGAATACTTGGCATTCTTACGATACGGCGTGATGACGCTCCTGATTGCCTTAATCTGCTTTAAGGGGTCCTTAAGCAAGGCCCTTTTCACCTTATTGGCCTGTTTGGTTCGGGTAACCCTGGTCCATTCATCTTCTGACTCAGAGGCACTGCTCCCAGAGGTTCCCGTCTGTTCTTCCAGGTTTTCCCGGATTCTGCGAGCCTGGGAATGGCTGGCAGAATGTGGGGACCTGGTCTCCTGTGTCCTGTACCGCTCAGAGGAGTCTTCAGATCCCTCCTTGCTGCCAGGATTTGATGGGTACCCCCCCACTGACCTAACTGGGCAGAGGTTTTCAGGATGCCCTTAATGGGCCTACTCTCCTGGGGTTCCCCATTAAATTGCACTGTGCTTGGGTGCCCATACCCGGATGCCCGCCCCTCCATTCCTGGGTGGTACTGGCCTATCAGCCCCATGCTTCTGGCTGGATAGTAATCTGCCATCCCTGTGGCCCGGTGCTCATGTGCGCCAGGGGACAGGGGGGTGGCAGAGTCCAGGGAATGAGAGATATAAAGGCCTCTGGTACTAGGGCTCCTGAGGTTAGGCTCAGGAGTTTCCCTTTCCCAGCGAACCTGGTCTCCATCCGCCCCTGCTCCCTGTTGCAATGCAAGAGCCTGAGCCTTCAGTTCCTCAGTTAAGGCCTTACTAGACTCTATCAGTCTCTCCTGCATCGCTACCTGTTGTTGGAGTCTATCATTGTTCTGGCAGAGAGCCTCATTCTCTCTCTGTGCCTCCTGATTGGTCCTGGAGCACTGGGCCAGTCTTTGCTGCAGGAGGGTTACCTCCTGAGCTGTGTGCCTATTGGCCTGCTCCTTTCTTGCCAGAGCATCCTCCACCCTCCTGGTGTGTTCTAACAAGTTCTGGTGTTATTTTTGGAGGTCACCCAGCCCCTGGAGGGCCAAGTGATTTTCTTCTGTTTTTCTTTTTAAATGGCAGACTTCCTGGCCTAAGGCGTCTCTTTCCTGACTAAGCGCCTGTATTTGTGCCGCCAGGTCGTCCCTCTGCCTTTGAAAGGCACCAGCTTTCTGGCGTTCTTCATCAAATTCTGCCTGGGTATCCAGGTCTTTCAAAATCAGTGTGTTGCTCTCTGCCTTCACTCTATCTAGATGACTTTGCAGGGTGGCTACCTGCTCCGTGCATGCCCTGTTAAAGTCTCATTGTTGCTCCAGCTTTTTCTGGCTCTGCAGTAAGGAGTCCAAACTGTCTTGGTGCTCCTTCTGCAGGGCCAGAAATCTAGTATCCTGGTCAGCCTTTTCCTGTTGCAGTATATCCATGTCCTCCTTTATTTTAATGATATACTGCCTACTATCATTTTCTGACTCCTGGCTCCTCTGCAGCCTCTGCTCAGAAGAGTCCAGATCAGATTGGGCCTTCTGTAATGCCAGCAGTTGCCTACTCGCCAGATCTTGGCCTTCAGCACATTTGTCCTGCATGGCTCCCATATGTAAATATAAATATGCCGCTACCCTGGCAATCTTGTTGTGCTCATCCTTGGCCTTAGAGGACATATATAATTCACTCAGGGCCACATGTAAGGGACCCTGGTCTCTCCATGTATCTGACCCTGTTTCTGTGATCTGGGGTGCGATTGCTTGCATCCAGACCGTCTGGTCCTCATGGGTCCACTCGCCTCTCACAAATAACTTATGTAAGAAGTGCTCTCTGGCTATTTTCATGTCTACTAAGGTCGTCATTCTAGAGATTTGAGTTCCTTCGGGACTTACAGAAGTTTGTATTTTATTTTTGCAAAACAGACTATTTCCTTAGAGCGTTCCTTTGAGGAGTGCTTTACAGCGTAACACAGCGTGGTGATCCAACCGGATATGTGTATCTGGTCAGCTGGCACGCTGTATTAATCTGCACAAATGGTAGCTCTAACCCAAACGTCCTGGACGAGCCCCCAATTTGTAAGAGGATTCAATTCAACACTACAGCTAAGTCAATGCCTAGTCTGGGATACTGAATGGAAACCCTTATTGATATATCTTTATGTCCAGTTCATGCGTTCTGGATGACTACCCCTATATAACACCCCTCTCTTGGAATCCCCCTGACCCAAGAAGCAGTTCTGTTTTGCAAGTTTAAAAGGTTTATTTGATAATTTAAACAATATATATATATATCACGCTTTATAATAAATTAATAATTGAATATCACACTGAATCTGAGCAGTAATCAATAATGGATAGTCTGGCACTAGCACACTTGTGAATAGGAACAGAAGAATAAGGTGGTAGAGGATGCTTTATATAAGTTCAGATGGATGTAATGTTGAATGAAAATGCAATACAGAAAATACCCAATATGATTTCAACAAAACAATGTAATCACTTTTCTCTGGCAATCCCCTCCCCTTTTATGCAATGCAAGGAAATGGAAGGAAAGCACACAGTTCTCAGAAATGCAATCAAATGTAATTCAGTTCACCCCAGCAAGCTTAGACTACAGAAGTTGAAACACAAGCCCAAAATGCTTTTACATGTGCTGGCAATGAAGTGAAAAATATGCTAAAATGCTTTTAATTCCCCCTAGAGGTGAGTGGTATCTAGTTAATATTAGTCCAGGCTCACTCTAGCAATGATTCAGGGATGGTTCTTAAGAGGCAAACGAATTTTTAGCAAGGAAAGCAAGAAAACTTCTGTTTTCACACGTGGAGAAATTTGCAAATCGCGGCAAATTCGCGAGTGCGTTTTTCGCGATTGTGGCAGAACTATAGGGGGTAGGAATGCGGTTCTAGGTTCGTTGAAAAGCCATGATTCCTAGCTTTCAGAGGAAAGTTACTGCAAGTCTCTAGGACAAACGGTCACGGAGATATGAGCGATATGGTAAAGGTCGTTTTTCAGATCTGAAATTTTAAAAATTCAAAGTGACAAGTACAGCTTGCAACTAGAAAATGACAGGTGACAGCTTTGCAAATGACAGGTGACAGTTAGGAGGCAGTTCTACTTAGATTAAAATAGATTGAATTATATTATTTTAACTAGGAGATTGGTTCTGCACAGTTCTACTAGGTACTCACAATATATTTAGAAATAGAATGGGCCTCGCCACGGATCTGGTCAGGTTTTCTTCACTCGCCACGGACGGTCTCTGCGCACAGCGTCGGGGTCAGCTCTACTCTGCTGGTCTGGGTCTCTGGTTCTGATCAGGTCTGTGGGTCTGGATACAGCGGTCTCCGGTTCAGCTGGTCTCTCTCTGGATACAACACTGCTCTCTGGCAAATGGCAAGAGTTCTTGCAAAGAATTCAAACAGCTCGCCTGGCTGTGATAATGGCAATGATATGAGGCCTACTAAAGAGGGATTTAGCTTGTAGTTGACCTCTCTGCTACAAATTCTGAAGTAAAGTCTTGGTCTCTGAAGGTGGATAGATTGAAGTCTCTATGTTGGCTCTCTGAAGGTTGATGGAGGTAAAGTATGGATTTTCCCGGCAGATCGTCCCGCAGCAAATGGATTTGAAGGTCCCTATCTGTCCTGTCTGTCTGCTTTTATGTGTTTTGAAAGTGGGTGTGTGTGCAGCATCACTAAGCTCTACCCCTCTCCACTTGTCATTGGCCACTTCATCCTCTTCCCCTTGATTGGGGGAATGAAATGAAGTGTCATCATGATGAGGTCTGTTTATGGTACAGAGAACCCACCCCTGTCAAATTACACACAATCTATATTTTGACCCAAAAGACATATTTGCAAAGGTACACATTTGTTTAAAATTACATGCACCCATCACATATGACAGGAGGTATACCCTGTCCAAATCTGCTCTTCCTGGGAGCTTGCATTCAGAAATGGCGACATTTGCACTTTTTAACTGGTTTCGCAATATCGGACATTACCCCAAATTTACACACATGTGCGCAAGGAGTATGGACATTAATTGATGAAGTGTCAGATTTTTAACATGCATACATTTTAAGTAATACCCTCTTAACTGCTAGCTTGCCCCCAGATCATGCCACCGGTTCTAAAAACCTCTTAAAATGTGGGCAGAAAAATCACAAGAATTATGGTATCATTTAAATAATTATGACAAGTCCGTACTATGAGTTATTCATCTTTTTCTAAAACCATATTCTGGCTATAGGGGTGTGGTTTCCCCCCAGCACAAGGTTGAATTTCTGGTTTTTCCAGTTCTGCCAAGCCAGCTTGCTCTCACAGGCAGTGCTCCTCCCCTTTCCTTCAGGAGGAAGCCACTTTTTACGGCCCCCATAATAAAACATTTGCCTGAGTCAGGACAGGGCTTTGTTCAATTTCCTGCAGAGCCCAGGTAATTCAATCGGGGAAGTATCATATCCCTTTTGGTGGGAGCAGCAAAAGGGCAGCTAGGCCTGGGAACACAGCTGTTGTGCAAGTCTCATCTCCTGTCGGGGGTAGCTGGTGGGCAGAATTCAGTTCCTTAAGCCAGGCCCCAGCTAATGTCACTTTTAGTTACCCAGTCTTCTGCATTCAAATAAAATTAACCATTTTTACATATGCAGCTAGAATGCTGATTCTAAGTTTAAAACTATGACATTTAAACAATTGCAACCTATGTGACACTCAAAAGTAGGTCACTCATTTCTTTTAAACATTTAGATTTTTAGTGTCTTTCAGTACAAATTTACTTAAACTGCTGAAATCCACAGCTCAGCCAGTCTTGTTATAAACCTTCAAGTCACTTCAGAATATAACTTTACATTGTATCCACCTCTCAGTAAGTCTTTCTTTGGCCTGCTTTGGGTTCATCTATTCAGTTTTACACTAAAAAAAAAAAGTCTGGTGTTGTTTTAAAACGCCGGCTTTCTGACAGTGGTGAGTACTGGTAATGCACCCATTTTTGGGATTTAAGAAAATGAATTTCCCACAATTCTAGGTTGCTTTTGGCAATCAGCATTGCCATTCCCAATGGTTTCAGACTATGGTGTGGGTAGTCCAATGGTGGTTTTAGGCAGTGTCCTTCTGTGCCCATAACATCGGCAAAAAGAGTGGCAGCCTATTCTTCATGCATTTCCCTGTACATTTTCTGGGAAGCTCTGGCCATCATGATGTTTTCCATGTTAGTACTGCACAGTTTTGAGGTAGGGCTCGGATGCATGGATAAAAACATCCCACAGCATGCTTTTGTTAATTTGGTGTAAATCCATCCAGTTGTTTTTTTTTTAAATGGCCAAAACGTAAGGCAAAAAAATCAGTGATAACTATGTCCGCTTCGTGGACACACTTCCCTGTTCGCTCCGCGGACAGGACACCGATTGGCTTGCGTCATGTCCACAGACACACGACGTGTTCGCCGATTGTCTGGAGTGAGACGTGAGGTGCATCACATTGTTTCAATGCGCCCACCATCTTGGATCCGCTGAAAGCGCGGTGGTGAACATAAGTGCTTGGGGAGGGTTGGGGAGTAAGAGATGGGTCAAATACTGTATTTGTTTAGATGGCATGTGTCTCTGATGTTTTTGCCATGTCTGCGGTCTGCTCGGCTGTCCACGGACATAATAAATGCACTACTAGCTATTTTACGTTAGTATGTTGTTGGTTTTGGATAGTTAGTAGAGGATTGATTGTAATGAATATCCCCTATAAGCAGCCCATATACCACTGTCAAAATGTTTGGTAGTATAGGTGTGTTATGCTGCGGTGTGTGTGGCGAGGGACTAGAGTCTTGGGTACATGGCCGAAGGCCATAGGCCATATGCCTTGCACCCAAGACTCTAGGGCCTGGCCACAACCACCACAGCATAACACACCCATAGAATCAAAAGCCTATAAAATATCCACAACCGAAAAGTTTGCGTACTGTTTCATTTGTAGAGTTTGTATGTGAAGTTTTGGCTAGGCTATGGAGTTAAGATTGTGGAGTTTGTAACAAGGATTGTGGTGTTTGTGAGTCTATTTATTTTATACGTACTGGTTGAGTTTGTATGGTTGTATGCAGTTTTTTCATGACATGGGTAACTGGACCAGATATACTTTTTTGATCTCTGTGATAAAAGAAAAGATCATATGTTAGAGTAGGTAGTTCATAATGAGTTATTGCATTGCATAATAGACATTTCTGTATTTTTTGACCCTCATATTTAGTACTTTGCAAGTATTATAGTTCAAACCAATGTACTGCACAATTTGCTCAGTTTCTGTGTTTGTTTTCTAAATCATTGGGTCTATGGGAAAAAAAAATCCATACTGGATTAAAAAAAAACCTTCTATGTATAATATATTTCTTTCATTGTTTTACTGTTTATTTCTTGTTTCTTGCTAATCTGTTGGCTTGTTGCAGATTTTTGGGGCAATTAGATACCTGTTGGCGTATTCTAATTGTTTATTTCTTTTTTATGCTATTCATCTGTCTGTTGGGTTGTTACAGATTTTATGGAGCAGTTAGATACCTGTTAGCTTGTTCTAACTGTATATTTCTGGTTTGATTTTAGTGATGTTTATTTATCTCTTTGCTTGTTGCAGAATCTTTTGGCAATTAGATACCTGATGGCATATTCTAACTGTGTATTTCTTGTTACATTTTAGTGGTATTTATTTATCTGTTTACTTGATGCAGAATCTTGGGGCAGTTAGATACATGTTGGTGTATTCTGTGCAGAGTTTTGAAGTTTAAGTTTTGCTTATGTTCATACACAGATTACGTATTAAATTTTGTTTTTAAGAATATTAAATAAGCGTTTACAAGAGTTGCTGGCAATCTCTGCTTTAGAGTAATGGTACTATCATTACATTCAAACCAACCACAATTCTTTTTTATATATGCAACACAGTGACCTGAATTGGTTGTGGCTCCTGCGTGGTAGATTATACCTATTGTTGTGAATCGTTTCTTACCAAGTGATACTTGACCACGTGTGAATCCAGTCAGTTTACAGTTGTTTTTGGTACCATCTGCATTGTAGCATAAAAGCATTTCTATTATGTATTTACTATGTGTCTGTATTTGTAAGGTGGAGCGATTATCTGACTTGCAGGTAGTACATAATCTGCCATGGTTTGCATTTTGTACAAGTTGCTGAAATGGAATGGATTCACAGTTAGGTGTGGATACATACACAAAGCGTTCATTAGGGACTTGTTCCTGTGCCACATGGTTGCAGAGAGTGCATATATGTTTCCACATGTATGAAATCTGAAAGATTTAATTTTTAGGTATGTTTTTGTTTTCCTGTACTTGTAGTAAGTACATTAGACATTCTTGTGGATCTTCTTGTGAGTTTATAGTGAATTTGACAATTCTAGCACAGTAGTCCAATTTTTGTCTCATTCCATGAACACTGTAAGTGTTGTCAGGATTGTTGGTTGCATTTCTATGAAGGACTAACATTTGAAAACACAATTGGTCTGTACTGTGTAAATAAATGTTCTCAAAATTGGTGGCAATTGGAATAGAATATTTATTGTTACATTTGTGTAGCAATTTACAGTAGTTATATTTGAACATTTGAATGGACCTGACAGTTCTGTGTCGAAGTCATTTGTTTGGAGTGTGTGTTGCTTCTTTGAAGAAGTAGGTGAGTTACTTTAACCAGTAGATTATTTTTTGGTTGTTGTACTTGATGAAGTATTAGTTTCTTTTTTTTCTTTGGAGAAATGTTAGTGATATCCTGTATCATTTCAGTTTGAAGTAGTTTTCTTTTACAATGTTTTGCTTTTTGTGGAACAGGATAGGTTTTTAGATGGGGTATGGAGTGAACACAGTCTATTGTATTCTAAAATGCAAGGAATATCTGCATTTACTTTACTTGCATCAAAGTTGATTAGAAATAGCGCATCAAGTGTACGTAAGCATGATAGTGCTATATAGCTCATGCCTGCTTTAAAGAATGTGCTACCAAAATCTAAGAATGCTTTATCTTTTTTTTTTTTGATTTGTGGTTAATCAAAAGATTTTTACAAAATGTTCTTTTTGTCGTGGATTTCGCGTAAAAGACCCAGTCTCACTAAAAATGTACCCTCGTTTTTAACTATGGCCTCGGCAGATTTACTGCTTCCAAAATCTTGGACGTTGCTATTTGCCATTTCGTCCTGTATCCTCCGATTAAACGAGCCCAACATGTTTGTTCATTTGCAATGGTGAAGTCGGAGAAGATAGATCTTAGGTAACATTCTCTTACATGTTGGTTGGTGGCACATTTTAGAAGTAAATGACGAATAGATTCCTTTTCTTGTGTATTACAGAAGCGGCAGAGGTTGGATGGAACTTTGCCTCTAATTGCCAGGATCTCATTTGTAGGCAGGAGTTTGAGGCGAGCACGTAACAGCATGTCTATCCCCTTCCTGCAAGGGAATTTTTTGATGTATTCTTGGAGCTCGTTTACTCTTTTGACATTTGGTGGAAGATGTGTAGTTAATTTGTTTTTCCCTGCAGTTTCCACAGTGAGTATCGAATCGAGCTCTCTTAGTTTTGTGAGGATTTTCTTCGGGTTGTTGATTAACATTTCTTCGTCCGCCTGTATTTGTTCTAGCACTCTAATGTTCTCTTCTTTCCATTTGTTGAGCCTTTTGGTACTCATTCGTTCAATTTCCTGGTTTATTAAGTTGTAAATTGAAGGAGACTCCACCATCTGGCATTTCCTGTATAGCATTAGTGTTGACTGTTCCACTGTGCTTTTAAGGGACGGCAGACTGAGCTCTTTACGAATCGAAGCACCTTACTTTGAATTTGGTAACATGAGCACATTCCTCCAGAATTTTGCCTCCATCTTAGACCAGATGTTTGTTGGCAAGTTTATCATTGCATCTCCTCCATATGTAAGTGTTGGCACCACCTTTTTCTTATAGAATTCTCGTACTGGGATCAGTGAGCATCTGCCAAACTTTCTGTCTATGGCCCTGGCTTGGGCTGCCATTTTGTTGACTTTCGATGTTAATGATGCTTGCATAGCTTTGTCTTGTTTTGTGGAGTCTAATATGACTCCTAAATATTTAAAGTCGAGAACTTTTTCGATCGGCTTGCCTTCAAGGTTTAGTCGTGTTTTTTTCCCTTTTTCTCGAAGATGCCTCAAGTATCAACAGCTTTGGTTTTTTTCTGTTGATTTCCTGCTTGTTTTCTTGCATGTAGGTTTGTAAATTGGTCATTTGCCGTTGTAGTCCTATAGGGGTACGGTCCAATAGGACTAGATCGTCCGCATAAAGAAGCCTCGTTACAGGAGTTGTGCAGAGTTTTGGTGGAAATTATCGTATTTCTGTGTCTGATCTATTGATGTCGCCGATAAATGCCAGGAAAAGGGCCGGAGCCAGTGGGCACCCCTGTTTCACACCTCGTGCTGTTGAAATCGGATTTGACAGTAATCCGTTTTGATCCAGATGGATACGCATGTTGGTATCGGTGTACAATGCCTTAATTGGGTTCAACAGGGTAGATGGACAGTCCCACGCTTCCAGTTTTGACCAGAGCCTTGACCTGTCTATGCGATCAAAGTCCTGAGTGAGGTCAATAAATGCAACAAAGGTTCTTGGTCCTCCTTCCAAAAAAAATTTAAGCACATTCAGTAGCAATATATTGGCTGCCGTGCCCATGTTTTTCTTAAATCTCATTTGAAAGGGGTCTTCACAGGGAGTGTTTGATGCCCAGGTCTTGAAACGATCTAATGGCATTGAGCCAAACACTTTCCCCATTACATCGAGCAACGCGATTGGTCTATAATTCGCTGGGTCCTTTTTGTCGCCTTTCTTGAAAATAGGTACCACTGTTGCTGATTTCCATGAGGGCTGTATAGTTTTTAGATCTGAACATCTTCCAAAGATTTTACTGAGTAGGCTGGCCCACTCTTTTGGGTTTGTTTTTAAAACCACTTTAGTGACCCTGTCAGGCCCTCGGGCTCTTGAATTCTTCAAGCCTAAGGTCTTTAATCGGATCTCCTCTCGGTCATCCACTCTTACCCATGGGCCGGGTTTATATCCTGGCTGGGAGGTTGAGGATGTAGTTGGAGCCAAGTACATGACTTCGAAGTGTTTTAGCCACGTGGCTAACTCGACCTCACTTGTTAAGAATTTTTCTTGGACGTCAAAAGTAGCTCTCAGAGTGCTCCGAAATTCCCTTGTATTTCTGCTGCTTATGATTTTTAAAATGTTTTCTGAATCTTGTTGGTAGAGGTTTAACCTATGTCCTCTTACCCATGTTTTGCAATGTTTTAATGCGGCTTTCGCTTCTTTCTTTGCCGCTGGTTTGGTGGTAGTTTTTGCTCTGCGTTGAGTTTGTCGAAGAATACGTCATTTATCGACCAGAGTTTTGTTAAACACATGCCTTGGGGGATTTCCGCCGATCTTTTTAGAAAGTGTCTTTTTTTTATACTTCGTTAGAAGAGGAATATATTTTTTGTTTTGTTTGCACCATCTATCCCCGTCATGGAACTGAATCTGTTTTCTAATTCGGAGATTGACTCCTTTGACAGTTTTAGACGGTTTCCCTGTGCATTGATGACTATGTTGGCTTCCATGTGGTCATTTGGAGGGCTTATTGACTCCCAAGTGGTCGAAAGAGGATTATGGTCACTGGCGCTTACTCTTGTTATTTCAAAAGATTTTGTTACAGCTAAGATCGGTTCAATTACAAACATGTAGTCTATTGTTGCCTTGGAGTCATTTATTTCCCATGACGGTGGACAATTTGGGTCTGGGAAAGCTTCGTGAAAGTTGTGTAAGTTTCTCGAGTCCATCAAACGGGACCATAGTTCTCCCCGCTGTTCTCCTGTTGATCTTTTTCTCAAGTCCATCAAACGGGACCATAGTTCTCCCTGCTGTTCTCCTGTTGATCTGTTTGCTTGCTTTTTTTCGGTTCTTGATGCTGTGGAGCAGATGGTGTTTAAGTCACCGCAGATCAGAAAGTATTTTGCCAAATGTCCTGCGAAGGCCTCGTTGATTGCTGCCTCTTCTTTTTCCAGGAAGGCTGTTGTTTCCACAGAGGCTGGGTTCCAGTAAATGTTGGCTATTATTAATGTTATTTTTTCATACCCTGCCTTGTTGTGTACCTTGCGAGTCCATGAAGCTTTGACCATCAGTATCGCTAAGTTACTGATCTATGTTTCTTCTAGTTGGATCCCACATCCATTTTTTCAGGCAATCAATAGGCCAGATGAAGGCCTTCCTAACCGGCTTGTTTAGCTGGTGCCAGAATAAGATAAAACCCCCTCATGGAGGGTAGTTCAGACAGCCAAGTCTTCTGCAGACATATCAAATCATATGCCCCCAATTTCATGTCGCTCGTTGATAGTAGATGTAAATGACCTCTTGTGTTCCATAAGCACATCTTTATCAACTGGTTCTGCTGGGTTAAGTGAGGTTTTCTCTGGTGGATTTGCTCGTCTCCGATGAGTTGCTATTTTTACTTTATTTCTGTCAAAGCTCTTGGCAACCAGGACCAAATCCCTTTCATTGGGGCACATTTTTTTGTAGATTCGCTCTCAATATTTTTTTTTGTTGGATTGGGTCCTCTTGTGGACTAGTTCTCCTGGCTCTGTAGGTCTTTCTTATGTCTTCTGTCTCAATTTGTCTATTATGATAGCTGTTTTCTTTAGCGATCAATGGCTTTGGCCCTGCTCGCCTTTGAGGGTCTCGTTCCTTTTCTCTCACCACAGGGCTTTTGTAACTTTTCTTCGTTTTAATTTTAAGGTTTTGCTGTTTACTAGACTTTGTGTCTGACTTTTCCTGCATCTTCTTTTTTTTGCTTGCTTGTTTTTTTCCCGTGCCGGTGACTGGATACACTTTTAACTCATATCCCTTATTTTCTAATTCACTTTTATTGTCAGTAATGGTGTTTTTTAGCATTGGTGACGCTATGTGCAGAAGAGTTCTGTCTTGGTATCTCTGTGGCTTGGCTCTACCACAAGTAACTCTTCTGACTTGATGTGTTTCACATTTGAAATGTATTTGAAGAGTTTTAACACTGAATTTCGGTTCAATGTTATCTTGTCCTTATTTTCTTCCATTTGAGTTAATTTGATCTGCCATTTCACTTGCTCCCATTTTCTTGGTTTTTGGTTGTGCATTTGTGTCGAGAGTCTATGGCGAGGGCCCGTTGCCCCTGAATCCCTTGTTGACTAAAAAAGTACTTTTAGTTTTCTCTCGATCTATCATTCTTAGATTTAGTGCGGGGTCGAGTTGGCGTTTGCCGTCTTGGGCTTTTTCTTTTTCTTTCTTGCTCCTCGCGGCGATACTGGAATTTATCCAGCTGTTTCCTGCTGGCTTGTTCATCCTTGCGGGCCTTTTGTAGTGAGTGGGAACGTTTGTACACATTCCCTAGGTTTCTGGAACTCTGCTTTTCCGGTGTTCTCGATCTGGCCATTTCTCTTTCCTTTTTGGTGTCTTCCATCATCTGTTTTAAAGTTTTCTGCCTTGAAGTTTCTGTTGACCGAATTACTTTTTTATTTTGGCTTTTGGTGTTGTCCCCCGTTTTATTTGGGAGGTGCTCACTGCTCACTGCGTGAGTACCTCCCGAATCTTACCCTAGAGTGCTGTATCTAGGGTAAGACCTTGTGATTTTGTGGATGGTAACTGCATATGCTAGAGTTAGCGAAAATTGTTCTCTGTGTACATACATGTCTTTGAAAAGAAGGAAGCAGGCTGTTGAGCATCCTATCCTTTTAACTTCTGATAGTTTGTCAAAGAGAATATTGACAAACTGAATGTTGTTGTCATGTGGGTATGTTTGAAAGCCAACAACTGTACCAAGTGCACCATTAACTAGTCTTTGTTCCAAGTCAAGGTTACGTTTAAGCATTACTCTACAGTATAAGATAATTTTAATATTTTCTCCAAACCAGCTGTGTTGGAGATAGAGTGTTCTAGGGTTTTTAGTCTTGTTGTGGCTTATTCACACATGGGTAGTGTCATACCATATATGTCCAGTTTATCTGTGGATCACATTTCAATTATTGGTTGCATTTCTTTTTTCAGCATTGTTTCATTGAATTTGGAACAGATTGCAAGAGTTGGCATCAAGGACGTACAATTGACATTTTTGTGTGCTAATTGTTCCATGACATCAGTAGCACATGAGTTATGGCCATAAAGTGCGCGGATGTGCTGGGTTTTTAATATTGCTTCTGATTCTTGAGATAGTACACCAACTCTAATACTTTTTAAAATGTTGGCATAGGTGAGGTCTGCAGACTGGCGCATGTTTTCTGTTAATTCTCTGTATTGAAAATGTTGCCAAAGTTCAACATTTCCTATGCTGCCAACAGTTTTACGGCAGAGTTTGTGCCCTAAGGTTTTAAAAATAGGTTCACCTTTCACTGGTGTCAATAGAAGAATATCTCCAAAAACCATAATGTGTTTTCCTGCAAAGAGGTCTTCGTAGTTGGTTTTGAGTACTTCTTTTAATCTGAGGTGTATCAAAACCAACATTAGGTTGGAGACCATGCTCACTTCATCTATTAGTAGCATTTTCATTTGTTTTAACACTCTTTGTAGTTCCATTGCAGCTTCTGTAGAAAGTTTGTAATATTCTAATTAGTTTTGGTGTTCTACTGGAAGGAGTAGTAATCGGTTTAACATGACACCACCTATGTTGTAGGCAGCTAAACCTGTGAGGGCAGTTACAACAGCTGACAGTTTGTTGTTTGTCAATTGATGAAGGAACTTGCTGATGATTTTGATTAAGAATGTTTTGCCTGAACCAGCTTGACCACAGACGTATAGTGGTATAGGTTTGTAATTTTGGCAGGTACATTCTTTATTTTCATGTTGTACACCATGTGCAATTTCTCTTGCTACTTCTTGAAAAATGCTATGCTGGTTATTGTTCAATATTGATTGCAGTACAGTTAAGTCTTCTGTATCTTCTTCATAGTAAGACATGGTGTTTTCTACTTCTGTTATAGCTAATTCTGCCTCATTGCCTCATTTGCTATTAGTGGCTGTCCCAGTGGTTCTTGGCTTCCTGTTACAGAAGGTTAACTATTGCCGGGAGTGTCCTTATCTAGTTGGGCCTGGTGTTCTTCTTCATGTTGTTCATTGTGCAACATTGTTTTGTACTGTGAAAAGTTTACATCGGTTTTAATGCTTTAATTTGCTTTGAAAGCGTCTTCATAGGAGTCATAGATAACTAGTAACTCTGCTTATTTTCTCCATGGTTTAAAAATAAATTTGTAGCAGGGACATGTAATATAGTTCTTTATGTTGAGGAGTTTTTAATGACAATTTGATATGATTAATTAAGTTTCGTTTGGTAATTTTCACTAAGCTGCCTTCACAATTTGTCACTCTTAATCTACTTTTATTTTCATTAGGTTTTATATTATTTTTGTATGTGAAGTTTTGGGCTATGTGGTATAGACGCATGGTTTCCAAAGTGGTACTTCTATTTGGGTAGTATGCATCTAGTAAATTATTATTATAATGTCTTGTCTGTTGGGATCATTTTTGGCTATTGTTTCTATGTCGTCGTATGATTTGAGAACTTGTTTTCTAGATTTAGCAGGACCCAGAATTAGCCATAATATATTTTCAGATTTTCCATTTTTATGCATTAGCTGTACAATTTCTGAGACAGTGTTTTGTCCGATGATAGGTCATCCCAGAGGTCTTGAAGCTCTGTTTTTACTGCTTTTGTTAAGTAGGCTGTAACATATCGTGCAACTGCAGTGGAATTGACTGCAATGTACTGCACATCTATGTTTGCATTCCAGCAGAGGGCAATGATTGCATTGTAATCATTTATATATTTTGCTTCTTCTGTTCTTTTTATGTAATATGTGTTCTTAGGTGATTTACCTTTGACACTATGGGGCCGATTCATGGAACAAACGTGCTCCGAAAATCTACGCGCAAGCAGGCGCAAGCAGGCGCAAGCAGGCGCAAGCGGAAAAAAACAGGCGCACGCACACGCGTGCGATTCATGGAAGTCCCTGCGCGTGCACACCCCGGGATTTGCGCCAAACCCGTGCATGGCGCACAAGTCACTGCAACATCCCGAAAGGCGTGCGCGACGCGCACAGTGAAAGCGCACAACCTCGGCGCATACACTAGAAAGTGGGCGGGACATGGGGCGTTAAGCGCGGAATGGGGAACAACGCGCGAAAATAAGGGCGTAACTGGGGATGTACTGCAGGGAAGCAGACGGAACACCCACACGCACTCAAACCACACGTATTCATGGAATCGAGTAGGGCAAAGCCACGCACAGCCAAAGACACGCACAAGCCGAAACACGTCCGCCACACAAGGCAGGCGGTAGCGTCCCTGCGCATTACAAAAGTGGCAACATACAGCAATTGGGCCTGTGCGAGCGGGCTACGTGTATTTCAAGGGTTTGCGTGAACTTTTTCACGCGATTGGGCCTGGGGGAGCGGGCTACGTGTATTTCAGGGGTTCGCGTGAAGTTTCTCACGCGATCGGGCCTGGGGGAGCGGGCTACGTGTATTTCAGGTGTTCGCGTGAAGTTTCTCACGCGATCGGGCCTGGGGGAGCGGGCTACGTGTATATCAGGGGTTTGCGTGAAGTTTCTCATGCGATCGGGCCTGGGGGAGCGGGCTACGTGTATTTCAGGGGTTCGCGTGAACTTTTTCACGCGATCGGGCCTGGGGGAGCGGGCTACGTGTATTTCAGGGGTTCGCGTGAAGTTTCTCACGCGATCGGGCCTGGGGGAGCGGGCTACGTGTATTTCAGGGGTTCGCGTGAAGTTTCTCACGCGATCGGGCCTGGGGGAGCGGGCTACGTGTATTTCAGGGGTTCGCGTGAACTTTTTCACGCGATCGGGCCTGGGGGAGCGGGCTACGTGTATTTCAGGGGTTCGCGTGAAGTTTCTCACGCGATCGGGCCTGGGGGAGCGGGCTACGTGTATTTCAGGGGTTCGCGTGAAAAAGTCGATCGGGCCTGGGGGAGCGGGGTACCACTCACAGTCTGCCTTGCGTGTAGAAGAACGCGTAGCCAACACCCGCTGTGAAGTAATAGCGTGTGAACCCCAACGGATGGAAAACACACGCACCGCACGAAAAGCACGTACAGAGCAGTGTAAAGGCACGCGGGATCTCCAAGCCCTGCCAGGGCAACGCCCGTGTGCAAAACGTCACAGACGCGCTTACGCTGTAAGGGCCTTTGGTCCAATGAAATCGCGTACGCGTGCTGACGCGCTTACGCGCTAAGGGCCTTTCCTCGATTTTCACGCTGACGTGCAGGATTTTCACGTGGCAAATCACTCCGTATCAAGCTGGCCACGCAAAAACACACAGAAGACCACGCTCCTGCCCAGAAGGCCGAACTACTGCCCCCCAGAGCCCCGAGCACGCTCCCACCTGCCATCTGCTGCTGCCCACGTGCACTGCCATTTGCTGCCTGCACATCAGCCAGGGCTGCTGTTGCTGTGACCACCCCTGCTGGAACCGAAGACTCCCGACTGGGATTCCATCACTCCACAGCCCAGCCCCAGGACTCAGTTGCCCACCCACTCCTGCCTCTGGGGTTGTCATGTAGGGGCAAACACCATCTGTGACCACTGACAACCCCCGGCCAGAGAGGCAGAGGGGCACCAGCTTCAGTGCCACCGAAGTTGGTGTCCTGGTGGAGCAAGTCCTGGGGCAGTATGTTGCCCTCTTCGAAAGTTCCCGCGCCGACAAGGAAGGACGGACTCGGATCTGGACTGACATCGTGACTGCCATCAACGCAGAGGGGGTGGCAGTCCGCGACTTACAACATGTCAGGAAGCGCTGGGAGGACTTCAGGTCCAGGACCCTGAACAAGGCCCGGCGCCTCTTGAAGGCAGCGGATGCCAAGGGGCGCCGGGGCCACTTGTCGGAAGAACAGATGAGGGTCCTGGAACGCATATCCCCAGCGCTCCACGTCCAGGTCCTTGAGAAGCAGACCCGTCTGGAGTCGAGCGGTGAGTGTACATGCATCTTGATTGTGAGCAGTGCGTGTGGTGATTATTCAGTAGTGTGCAGGTTGCACATCTGTTTGTATGGGGTCGAGTATGGGTGGAGGTGTACAGGGCCGTGGGGCTGACACATGCGAGGGCTGTAATGTGTGAGACATGGATGGTGCTTGTGTGTGTAGGCTTGCATGCCAAATGCAGTTGTGTGGGCACACATGTTTGGATGAATGTGTATGTAAGTAGACATGTCCGTGATGTCACGCATGTATGTTGTTTTCAGCTGCATGTATCAGCACTGTGTACATGTGCATGTGTGTGTATTTGACAAGGGTGCAACAGTGATGCAACATGGATGCATGTGACAGCAGTATGTGGAAGCCTGATTGGCAGATGTGACATGGATGCCCGTCTGAACAGTGCGACACTTGGCAGAGGTGTACACATGCATGCAAGTGTGGTGGTGTGTGTACATGTGTGGTGCACTTCCTGTGTTGCATGTGATGTCTGGCTCACCTTTGGCTGCTCATGCTGTTGTATGTGTATGGATGGTGGTGGCAGTTGCGATATGGCTGTGGTATGGCTCATGTGTGCGAGTTGTGATGACATGTGTGTTGGGGATTGTGATGACATGTCTGAGGTTTGCCAATGCCACTCATGTACAACTGTCATGTGTGTATGTGTCCATTGTACAGTGCCCTGATGCCTGTGTTTTGTTTCTCCCTGTCTGCAGCGTCAACTGATGAAGAGGGCGGAGAAGGTGCTGTGGAGCACAGCGGCGGGGGTCCCACCGCCAGCCGGAGACGCAAGGCCCGGCTCCCCTCCCAGGTTGTCATCTCGTCGGGGAGTGAGGAGTCCGGTGCCGCGTCCCAGGCCGCAGCTTCCGGGGGGAGGTCCAAGAGGCGGAGGTTGGAGTTGGACTCCTTGGCAGCAGAAGGGGCAGCTGGGACCCCACAGGGCCCACAGGGGAAGATGGCACAGAGTCATCCAGGTTGGTGGGGGGTTTGGTGGAGGAGGAGGCCGTGCAAGCACCAGAGACGGGGTCTGGAGGTGGGTATCCCACTGGTGCTAGTGGTGCAGTGCAGGACCAGGGACAGGAGGCAGCACAGGCTGCCGCGGAGGTGCCTGTGTGCAATCCTTTCCTCGATCCTGTCCCTGCATCATCTTGCACCAGCAGGGATGCCTACGTCCAGACCCGTTTTCAGGCAGGGGATGAGCTCACGTCAATTGGCCTTCCTCTGCCTGCGGACGTGGCTATCCAGGTCCGGGTTGAGCCTGTCCTGGCTGGTGTGGCGTTGCGTCAACGGGCCATGCGAGGTGACCTGCAGTCTTTTCATGGAGAGACTGCACGTCATCTCGAATGGCTCGTTGACAACGTCAGCCTGCTGGGACAGGTCACCCAGGCCGGATTCCTCCGTCTGATGGGGCTTGCTCCGACCCCCTCCTCAACTGGACCCCCTACGCGCCAGTAATCCTCTGTGCCATCTTCCCACCCATCAGTCACCTGGGTGCCCTGTGGAGCTGCCTCTGATGGTGCGGCCAGGCTGGTGGAGGAGGCATCCCTGCCACAGTCGGGAGTCGGACGTCCAGCAGGGGTGGCCACATCTACGACTGCACCCCAGCCGGCGGAGGATGTGCAGGCAGCAGGAGGCAGTGCACGGGCAGTGGCACAGCAGCAGCAGCAACGTGGTGGGAGCCATGAAGGCTCAGGGCCTTCGACATCGGTGGGGCAGGCATCGGCCGGAGGGCAGGAGGACCCAGGACAGAGAGTGTCTTCCGTGTGGCAGCGGTTGGGCCACGCCATAGATGCGCCGCTGCAGCGGGCGGAAGAGGCACGGCTCACAATGGTCAGGGCGGAGAACTCCATGCGGAGGGCCCTGAGGCAGGCCGAGGCCTTGAGGCAATCCGCAGGGGTTTGGAGGTGGAGATGTCGACGGCCCTGCGGACCCTCGGGGCCATGGAGGAGGACCGCCTCCGGGACATTGAGGAGGAGTTCGATGATGCCCTGGCCCGGAACATCCACAAGTGAGCCGTGAAACTAGCCCGCTGCCCTTGTACATAGTTTCTAGGTAGTGTTAGGTTTCATTTTTGTTTTTATTTTATTTGGACCTTTCGGACATTGGCCACATTTTTGTATATAGTTTATTTTATGAATGTAGTTAGATAGGTTTCCTTTATTTTGTTGGGATAATGGACCCTGGATTGTTCCCATGTACATAGTTGACAGTTGGATTGTATTTTTTTTTCTATTTTTAACCATGGAGCAATGGCTTTCTTTTTTATTTCCCATTGGATTTTGTTTTGTGGACATTGACTTTGGACATTACTTTGGATTTTTATTTTTGGTTTTGCTTTTTTTGACGGACATGCTTCTTTTCATTTTTGTAAATTCACGTTTCTGTTTCTTCATTTTTTATTCTATTGATGTTTCCTTTAATACATATTATTTTTGGTGAACTTCAATGTGTGGTATCTCATTGGTTTCATGCATTTCATGATATGTGTTTTGAGATTTACTGACACCCATTGCGTGTATGTGAGGGAAATGTGTTTGTTTCGGAACTTGCAATAGGTGTTCTGTGATGTAATTGCAAATTATGAGTGGGTGGATTCAATACTCGGGTGGGTGTTTTGCATTTGGAGGCTGACCATAGGGACCAGGGATCTAGATTGTGATGACATGTTGGCTGGGGAACATGAGTTGCACATGGGTGGGGCCTGGTGGAGGGTGCCCCTGCACTGCTGGGGGGTGGTGGGAGACATGAGTGGGGGCCTGTGGAGGGTGCCCCTGGTGGCTGGGGGTGCAGGGGGACATGCGTTGGTGGGCAGTAGTGCAAGTTGACATGTGGGTTGGCTGGGGGGCATGGCCATGGTGGATGGGGTGCCGTGGAGGGTGTAGAGGGAACACCTGGGAGGGCCCACACATGCAATTCACGTGTGGTGCTCCCCGCGCACCCCTGTAATACACGTACCCTGATGGAATCACGTGTTGAACTTCCCCCGCACCCCGACATACACGTACCCTGATGGAATCGCGTGTGGAACTTCCCGCGCACCCCTGGAATACACGTACCCTGCTGATTTCGCGTGTGTAACTTCCCCTGCACCCTGAAATACATGTACCCTGCTGATATCGCGTGTGGAACTTCACGCGCACCCCTGAAAAACACGTACCCTGTGGAAGTCACGTGTGTAACTTCCCCTGCACCCTGAAATACAAGTACCCTGCTGATATCGCGTGTAGAACTTCACGCGCACCCCGGAATACACGTACCCTGACGGAATCGCGTGTGGAACTTCCCGCGCACCCCTGGAATACACGTACCCTGCTGATTTCGCGTGTGTAACTTCCCCTGCACCCTGAAATACACATACCCTGCTGATATCGCGTGTGGAACTTCACGCGCACCCCTGAAAAACACGTACCCTGCGGAAGTCATGTGTGTAACTTCCCCTGCACCCTGAAATACAAGTACCCTGCTGATATCGCGTGTGGAACTTCACGTGCACCCCGGAATACACGTACCCTGAAGGAATCGCGTGTGGAACTTCCCGCGCACCCCTGAGATACGCGTACCCTGCTCGCACGGGCCCAATCGCGTGTGGAAATTCCCGCGCACCCCTGAAATACACGTACCCTGCGGAAGTCACGTGTGTAACTTCCCCTGCACCCTGAAATACAAGTACCCTGCTGATATCGCGTGTGGAACTTCACGCGCACCCCGGAATACACGTACCCTGATGGAATCGCGTGTGGAACTTCCCGCGCACCCCTGAGATACGCGTACCCTGCTCGCACGGGCCCAATCGCGTGTGGAAATTCCCGCGCACCCCTGAAATACACGTACCCTGCTGAAATCGCGTGTGTAACTTCCCCTGCACCCTGAAATACACGTACCCTGATGGAATCGCATGTGGAACTTCCCGCGCACCCCTGGAATACACGTACCCTGCTGATTTCGCGTGTGATACTTCCCCCGCACCCTGAAATACACGTACCCTGATGGAATCGCGTGTGGAACTTCCAGCGCACCCCTGAGATACGCGTACCCTGCTCGCACGGGCCCAATCGCGTGTGGAAATTCCCGCGCACCCCTGAAATACACATGCCCTGCTGAAATCGCGTGTGTAACTTCCCCTGCACCCTGAAATACATGTACCTTGATGGAATCGCGTGTGGAACTTCCTGCGCACCCCTGGAATACACGTACCCTGCTGATTTTGCGTGTGAAACTTCCCCCGCACCCCGAAATACACGTACTCTGATGGAATCGCGTGTGGAACTTCCCGCGCACCCCTGAGATACGCGTACCCTGCTCGCACGGGCCCAATCGCGTGTGGAAATTCCCGCGCACCCCTGAAATACACGTACCCTGCTGGAATCACGTGTGTAACTTCCCCTGCACCCTGAAATACACGTACCCTGCTGATATCGCGTGTGGAACTTCACGCGCACCACTGAAATACACGTGCCCTGCGGAAATCGCGTGTGTAACTTCCCCTGCACCCTGAAATACAGGTACCCTGCTGATATCGCGTGTGGAACTTCACGCGCACCCCGAAATACAAGTACCCTGATGGAATCGCATGTGGAACTTCCCGTGCACCCCTGAGATATGCGTACCCTGCTCGCACGGGCCCAATCGCGTGTGGAAATTCCCGCGCACCCCTGAAATAAACGTACCATGATGAAATCGCGTGTGGAACTTCCCGCGCACCCCTGAAATATGCGTACCCTGCTCGCACGGGGCCAATCGCGTGAGGTACTTCCCGCGCACCCCAGTGATACACGTAGCCCGCTTGCTGTGCTGGTACAGGGTTAGCGCAGCCCTTTGCGCTGGATTGGGTATATTGATGGCTTTTCCTTGCGCGAGTGGCGTTCTTGGGGGCGTAACTGGCGCTGCTGCAGGGTCGCTGCGCCACTGTGCGCCACGGCTGGTTTTGGTGGCTGGAATCCATGAATAAACTGTGCGCGGAAATGGATTTTAGCGCACGCGGCTGGTGCAGGGATTCGCACGCGCACACTGTGCGCCAGCCGCGTGCGCCACTTGTGCGCTGAATTCTATGAATTACCCCCTATATGTCTAACTGAAGACATGAAGTTGTTCACTTCACCTATTTCTGTAACTGGTCTATGGAAACCAAAGTGGCATTTGGTGTAGATTTACCTTTGTTTTTGTATTCACAACAACAATATTTCCCACATTTGTTTATTTGAAATTGTACAATTTGTGCATGAAGATCACTATTAGTTGCTTCTGATGGAATTTTACAAGTGACACATTTTTCGATAAACTGTAAAACAGTGGCATCACTGTCTTGACAAAAAGTAGGAGCATCTTTAATCCATAAACGCATGTGGATATATGGTGCTCCTCTGGTTTGGTATTCCTTTCACCAAAAGAAGTGTTGCACTTCTCCGAGGGGAGGAACAGTTTTATTACAAATAAAGTGTAGCATACCAATGAAGCGATGATGGAAATATCTTGAAACATTAACAGGATCTAGAGAGCAAATTTCTCCAGGTGTTAGTATATCTGTGGTTGTTTTGTTTTTGTTTGATATGCGTAGGAAATCATACACATCTTCCCATGTATATTATGCACAACGTGATGTAACAAACCAAGTGGGTGGGCCAAGGTTTATTATCATACAACGTACATCTCTGTGACGTCAAAACCAGTACTCTTTAGTACCACGCATGTTTGCTAACAGATTTGTAATGCTTGATTTTAGAATCTCATATTTTTCTTGCATGTTTTATAGTAATTGCGTAGCTGACATATTTTGAAAGTGGATACCTGATTTCAATGTGTATTACATTTGGTCTAAATCTGGGATCTTCAGAATACATTCGTAACGAGCGATATTCTGGTGCTGTTATCTGAATGGGTCTATCATCGTACCTTCATCCTTTCCCAGTAGGAAAGAGTAGAGGAAAAGCATGTGCTTCTATAGTTTTTTCCCATATGCTGATTGGTGATCCTTTGGTTTGTCGCATTTGGTATGTTTCTAGTGCATCAGCTATGGTGTCATTAGAGTGTAATGGATGAATTGTATAATGGTCTAAAATAATGGATACTGTAGCAGGATCTAGAAGTTCAAATTGACCAGTTTCTGGTGACTCTTTTTTTCAATATTAATTTCTTGGTAGTATTCATTATTGTCTTTTAGATATTGCAAGGCTTGTCTAACTTTATGTAAGTTTACGATTTGTTGCCAATTTTTTTTGTCGTGCACATTTTCTTTCAGATCTAATGGTAAATAAACTACTTTGCCACAAATGCCTTTCACTAATTCAGAGGGAGGTAATTTTGCTGTTTTTTGTTGAAGGCGTATTATTGTGATAGCACTTGAAGGTGCTTGGTTGTCAAGTTTTGTAGTGCAGTAAGTGCAAAGTATTAAGGGGTCATTTATTTCATATTTGTTTTCTGCTATAAGGTAGAGAGCTAATTCAAACCATTTGGAATCTTCATTGTCTTCTGTTTTGTATGTTATGGCTACAGTTTTTGTGTTACTTTTCTAAAAAGTTTTACGGCAACAGACACACACATGGTTTGGTACTTCAGTGGATGTACTTTTAAATTTTAGTATTTCTTTTTTGTATGTGTGTAGTAGAAGGTTGCCATCTGTACAATTGTTGCTAGTCTGTTGTAAAGCTATTGCATTTTGTAAGTGGCTTTCACTTTCAAAATATTTTCTCTGGATATGCTCTATTTCTTCGAGTAGGTCTTTGGCTGTACCATGTAGATGATTGTTATTTAAATTGGCTAGTGCTAAAGCAGGACTTTTAGCATAGTACAGTTTACAGACTAGATGTCTTATAGTTGAATGATGTGTTGATATCATTTTGATATGAGGGAAGGTACTTTTGCAATTAGGTCCTGAAATGCAGGCTAATACCGTTGTAGTCCTGTGTATTTGTGCACTGGACAGGTATCCATATTTTGTAGTAGTTTCATTTTGATTTTCTCTTTGTCTTTCACATTCGGATTGAAGAAATGACGTAAAGATTTGAAAGATTTTTTGCACGGCCATTTGTATACTGGACATTCTGGTTCAGACGAATGGAGAGGTGATACTGAGTTTTCTGGGGACATTTTTGTAATGCTATGTATGGCAATTGTGTTTGTTTGCTTTTGTTTGTATTCTTCTTCATTGAAATATGGTTCTGTGCTCGTGGTGTGACTCCATTCACCCCCACAGATATTTAAGAAGTTATTTTTGTTGACATTACGTTTATTGAGAATTATTTTTTGTAATTTAGTAGTTAGTTTTGTTAGTGGTTTTATTCTGTTTAACACTAAAATAAATAACATCCTTTTGAGAAGGAATGAACTGTCTATGAGAGCTTCTAAGAATCATTTTTTACGGTAGGTTTTAAGGGTTGTGCATGATTTCTCTCCTGTTTTTATAAGATTCTGAAGGACTCTGTGGCGGAGCATTTTTTGTAAAATACTTTTTTTGGTATAGTTACTTGCCACTACATCAAGATTTATAGGAGCAGTGTTAGCAGTAGTGGTAGCTGAATTCTTGTTAATCACTTTCTGTTTCGTTTTACATTTTGAAAGAGGAGGGAAAGTTTTTGTACTGGAAGTTTGTTATATTTCGCTTAATGACTCCATTAGATCTTTTGTTTGAACTTTTTGTACAAATTCTGCTAGAGATGGATGCTTATTTTGAACACTTTTACTTTCATTTGCTCTACTTCTGCGTTGCTTTCTACGGACTTGCTTCCTGGTACGCATTCTTTGAGGTCTGTTGAAAAAAAAGAAGGTATGGGTTGGGCTGTTCTGCAATGTATGTGTGCTGTGTGTATGAGTGTCTGAGTCTGATGCTAATGATGTACGAGGTGGTGTGTGATTGTGCATTGGGCAGCTACAAGTAGTTCGGAAGGCTATTCTTGTATTTGTTTGTTACTATACTGGGGTTCAGATGACAGTACAAAGTAAGCTAGTGGTGAGGAGAAGCACTAATACTAAATCTAATACTATAGAATTAAAACAGATTTTTGTTCTGTAATACTAACATTCCAGGGGCTGAGTTATGTCATTTGTGCACCGAAAAATGGGGATTTGTGCGCCATTCTGCCTGCTAATCCCTGTTTAACAAATGGGGATTTGTGGGCAGAATGGCGCACACATCTTTGTTTTTCGACGCACACATTGCATGAATCAACCCCACAGTGTGGTGGAGTAACAGTAAGAATATTATGGTAGTATTGTACTTACTTTTTTTGCTTGGAATGAGCAGGTTTCTTCTGAGTTGTTGTTTGTTCTTCAGATGCTGCTGCTTTTCTTCACAGTGGTCTTCACTGCAATTGTAAAAGAAAGACGTTAGTCATCATGTGTGTTTATAGCACTGATGTTAATTTAGACATTGATTTTTAAGTTTTTGTAGTAGTATTCTTGTTTGATAACTGAACATAGTATGCAAATGCAGTTTTATTTGACTATGTGCAGGCTTTATATTTTACTTAAAATATGTTAGTTCAACATGCTTTGCCAATGAGTTGAATACTAAACGTATGAAACTCACTTGGTTTCTTAAGTCTGTGTTATTGAATGTTAGGAGATTTTTATAAGGTAAATGGCAGAAACTGTATAAAAAAGCATGGCATGTATGCATGTGTGAAGGTATGGGTAATAAAGCAGAAGGATGTGATTTACAGGCAATGGTGTTATTTCAGCTGGGAGCTGTTCAATGATAGTGTCTATCTGTGTGAGTGTATGAAGATGCATGACCTTATCCTGGCTGTGTGTAATTTTATAACAAACTACTAAGTGTTTTTCTACAATTATACTGTTATTTCTCCAATCTTTTAATGTTATAATTTTTTAGATAGATGTGTGTGTAAAAAAAAAATAGATAGCAGACAGGTTTGGAAGTGACAGTTGATTATAGCAGATGGGAAAAATTACAGTACATTCATTGTATAGGTTATACTGGTTAAGTGGAAGTTACTCTGTTTATAAGCATTCATAAGAGTTGTACATGTACTGTGCAGAAAATATGCATACCTGTAGTTTGTATTCATGCATTTAGATATGCAGGCATCTGCAAGTAGACATCTTGGAAACTTGTACAGTAGCTTTTGTAGTAGGTGCTTTCCAATAATATGAGACTTGTACTCAGAGTGATCAACAGTACATTTGAAGTGATGATGGAGTTAGATGTAGAGGTCTTGGATGTGATTGGTGGATAGTTGTGTGACTGCTTAGCTGTCTCCAGTGAGGGAATGGCAGAGAGAGTGAAGTGGAAAGGGTAGAAGGGCTGTTCAAGAGTTACACGGTCCACGGACACTGCGGCTGTCAGCGGACAGGGCTGCCACATCCGGGGCTTTGCAGCAAATCCAGCATGGAAAGGGGACTGTAGGGATCAGCCAATCAGATGTTGATGTTGTGGATTTGTGTTCAAAGAGACTGTGTGTAGTGAAGATGGCAGAAGTGGAGAAAGTCAGGGTGTTGGTGCTTGGAGATATGTTTGTGCATGGTTTACAGCAGTATGATCAATGTGGGCATGTGGCAAACAATTGTGATGTTAAAGGAGTGGAGGTCTTGTGGAGCACTGAGCCTGATTGCAATGTACAGGTAATTGTAACACGTTTGTGAAGACATGGGCAGGATGAACAGTCCCTGTGTGGTAGTTTTGCACTATGGTGCTTTCCATTTGGGGTATGTCAGTGACCCTACTTTGTTGGCAGATTTGTAACACTTGGTTCAAGCAGTAATGAACATCCTTCCAAATGCCAAAGTAATTTCTTCTGGATTACTACCTATGGTAATATGGGAGAATAGTTCTGTTTTTTGTCCTCAGCAAAACAATGCTAGGTGTGCAATCAATCGAGGCATGTGTGCTTTCATGCTTAGAGCTGGCATGTTCTTCTGTGATAATAATAATATTCATTCCAGTAATGCTGTTTATTTTAAAGAAGATGGCATTTCTTTATCTTTTATGGGAAATGCCATGCTGTTCTGGAATGTAAGGGTTGCTTTGCTTTGAAACATTTTCTTCAAGCCATTCCAAAGTACTGGCCATTTCTGAGTAAAAAAAAATATATTACTTTTAGTGCACCAAATATAGAAAGTTTAGAAATACATAAGAAAAATTAAGTTGACTTACTAGTTTCTGGTAAATTGTGTTCTTACTGTTGTGTAGGTGTGCTGTTGCTCCTAGCTGTGCAGTTTATGTGAGGTAATTATGTTGGAAGCATATCTTTTTTGTTTTGGTATATTCCATTTTAGTACACATGGTACTTAAATGGATGGTTGATGTGTTACATATATACGTTGCACTTCTTACTTATTGTTACATATAGGGGCTGATTCATGGAATTATTTGTGCTGAAAAACAGGGATTTGTGCGCCATTTGCCTGCAAATCCCTGTTTAACAAATGGCGATTTGCGGGCAGAATAGCGCACAAATCCCCGTTTTTCGGCGCAAAAATTCCATGAATCAGCCCCATAATGTGTTTATGTGCTGCTTTTTGAACTTGTTCAGTGTTCATATGGCATGATAGAACAATCTAAGAGACCCCCTGAGTTTTTGGGTAGTGTTGATGTTGTCCGTGTCCGTCCGCGGACATGCGCACAGTCCACTGACATCAAAATCACTAACAGGGGGTTCAGCATGATATATGTATATAAAGTAAGGGAATCCTAGTAAACATCTATCAAATTCATAGTATGTATAGGTATATTCAGTAAAAAAACTTTGATAATGGGACATTATGGTTTAGTTGCATTACTAAAAACCTATGAAATTCAGTAAAAAAAACTTTGTTAAAAGAGACGTTATGGTTAAGTTGTGCTACTAAAAACCTATGAAATTCAGTAAAAAACCTTTGTTAAAGGGACGTTATGGTTCCAAGTAAAACCAAAAAACCCCTGAAATTCGCCAGTTATGGTAAGTTAAGCAACCAGAACTGGCGCCACCACCGTGCATTGTTAAGACTAACACAGAGGACATCAAAGATGACATCACACATGTCATTGATGACATCACTGATGACATCACATGTCTGGCTCCCTCTTTTTTCCTTTAGTGATATATTTTAGCCAGTAATACTTAGGAACAAAGAAATAAAAAAAGTACTATATTTGTAGACTTATACTTCAAAAATGTTCTTAAAGTAATTCATTTGGGGTTCACTCACAGCATATGAAACATATACATAGGGAGAATACACATTTGCAAAATACCAATGCTTTCTGTGTATGAAGACAATAAGTAAAGTTATCAACACTTTCTTATTGTTTTGCTTTTTTTAATTTATTACTGTACTGTATCTGGATGTGCTCATATTTGTATTCACATTACTTTATTTAGGGTGCAGTCATATCATGTGATAGTTATTCATAGTGAAGTAGTAGGTTTGAAACAGCACAATAAGACAATAAGTAAAGTTATCAACACTTTCTTATTGTTTTGCTTTTTTTAATTTATTACTGTACTGTATCTGGATGTGCTCATATTTGTATTCACATTACTTTATTTAGGGTGCAGTCATATCATGTGATAGTTATTCATAGTGAAGTAGTAGGTTTGAAACAGCACAATAATTTCTGTGCATAAATATAATTATGTAGGTATGAACAATTTCTGGTTCTACTGCTACTTTTTTGCATACTTCCCTTTCCCTGTATAGACGCATATTTGTATGTGTTGTTGTGTCTTTGTGTTTTGTATGTTATAATTAAATTATATAGGAAGTGGGTTTCATTAGCTACTTATTACATGTTGCACAGTACACAAAACTCTAATAAGAAAGGATTTATCATTTCACTATTCAACATGGGAAGATTATGAATATTGCACCTCCATCATGTATGCTGCACACAATGCTTATATTTATACATGAGTAGCATAGTATACTGCAAAGAACTTCATAATAGAATGCTATTTATATCAATGCATTGCCTAAAGCACTACATAGCTCAAGACATCTATTCCACTGATCCTTGACACTTTTTTCTCAACATTATAATAAGAATCCCTTGTACAGAGTTTTCATGCAAAGTACATGCACATGTGATGTCATCAGTGATGTCATCAATGGCATTTGTGATGTCATCTTTGATGTCCTGGGTGTTAGTCTTAGCAATGCATGGTGGTGGCGCAAGTTATGGTTGCTTAGCTTACCATAACTGGCGAATTTCAGGGGTTTTTCGGTTTTAGTTGGAACCATAACGTCCCTTTAACAAAGTTTTTACTGAATTTCATAGGTTTTTAGTAGCGCAACTTAACCATAATGTCCCTTTAACAAAGTTGTTTTACTGAATATATATATATATAGTTATATATAGTTATGGTTAAGTTGCTAATCCCATAGGAAGAGCACTTTTTGGGCGGCTTATAACTGTGCTCCCCCTGGACGAATCCTCACCAAACTTTGCAAATTTTAGTGAGGTTTGGTTCAGGGGGGACAAAGTTATAGGGGGGGCCCCACAATTTTTTTTTTCCATAGACAATATGGAAAAAAAACTTTGCACACACCTACAGCTCAAACCGCTGGATGGATTTCCACCAAATTTGTGGCAGGAACGCCTGCTTAGTCCCCAAAGCATGGTTTTGTTAATTTGGTGTAAATACATCCAGTAGTTTTTTTTTCGAACTGCCAAAACATAAGGCAAGAAAATGTATGATATCTATGTCCGCTCCGCGGACACTTTTCCCTGTTCGCTCCGCGGACAGGACACCGATTGGCTAGTTGGCTTGCATCATGTCCTCGGACACCCAGCGTGTTCGCTGATTGGCTGGGGTGAGGCATGAGGTGCATCACATTGTTTTGTTGCGCCTGCCATCTTGGATCCACTGACAGTGTGGCAGTGAACAGAGGCAAAATGCAATTTTGGGGCATGTGTTGGTGTGCCGGAGTGCTTGGGAAGGGTTGGGGAGTAAGAGATGGGTCAACTACTGTATTTGTTTAGGTGGCAGGTGCCCCTGACGTGTTTGCCATGTCTGCAGTCGTAGCAGTTGTCCGATGATATAATAAATGCACTACTGGCTATTTTACTTAAGTATGATGTTGATTTTGGGTTGTTAGTAGAGGATTGCTTGCAATTAATATTCCCTATAAGCAGCCCACATACCACAGCCAAAATGTTTGTATTATAGGTGTGTTATGCGGCGGTGGTTGTTGCCAGAGCTTAGAGTCTTGGGTACATGGCCGAAGGCGTAGGCCGCAGGCCATGCACTCAAGACTGTACGCCCTGGACACAACCACCGCAGCATAACACATCCATAGAATCAAACACCCATCAAATATCCAGAACGCAAACATTTGTGTACTGTTTCATCTGTAGAGATTGTATGTGAAGTTTCGGCTATGCTATGCAGATTGAGTACTTGTTTGACTGTACCATGTAGAAGATTATTTAAATTGACTAGTGCTAAAGCAGGGCTTTTAGCATAGTAGAGTTTATGGACCAGATTGTTATAGTTGCATGATGTGTTGATATCATTTTGATATGATGGAAGGTGGTTTTGCAAGGACTTTTAGCATAGCAGAGTTTATGGACCAGATTGTTATAGTTGCATGATGTGTTGATATCATTTTTCTATGATGGAAGGTGGTTTTGCAAATAGGTCCTGAAATGCAGGCTCATGAATGTGCTTGTAGTCCTGTGTATTTGCGCACTGGACGGGCATCCATATTATGTAGTACTTTCATTTTGATTTTGTCTTTGCTTTTTACATACTGATTGAGGAAGTGGCGTAAAGATTTGAAAGATTTTTTGGCAATGTTACACATTGATGTGCATGGCCATTTGTAGACTGGATGTTTTGGTTTATTAGAATGGAGAGGTGATACTGAGTTTTTTGGGGATATTTTTGTGAGCAGAGTTTTTTGCTTCATAAAGGTATTATTGTGTTTTTTATCCCCTCGTTCATTGCTATATATGGCAATTGGGTTTGTTTGCTTTTGTTTATATGCTTCTTCATGAAAATATGGTTCTGTGCTCGTGGTGTGACTCCATTCACCTCCACAGATGTTTAAGGAGTTGTTTTGTTGATATTTAGTTTATTTTAGTTTATATTTAGTTTATTGAGAAGTGTTTTTTGTAATTTAGTAGTTAGTTAGTGGTTTTGTGCTGTTTAAAATAAAATAAATAACTTCCTTTTCAGAATGATTGCACTGTTTATGAGAGCTTTTAGGATTACTTTTCTATGGTAGGTTTTAAGAGTTGTCCATGATTTCTCTCCTGTTGTTATAAGGTTCAGAAGGAGTCTGTGGCGGAACATGTTTTGTAAAATATTTTTCTTTTGGTATGGTTAGTTGCTACTATATTAAGATTTATAGGTGCAGCGTTAGCAGTAGTGGTAACTGAAGTATTGTTAATCATTTACATTTTGATAGAGGAGGGAAAGTTTCTGTAGTGGAAGCTTGTTTTGTTTCACGTAATGACTGTATTAGCTGTTTTTTTGAACTTTTTGTACGGAGTCTGGTAGAGATGGATTATTATTTTGGACACTTTCATTTTGATTTGCTCTAGCTCTGCGTTGCTTTCTACGGTGATGCTTTTTGGTAGTCATTCTTTGGGGTCTGCTGGACTAAAAAAGAAAGTGTTGGTTCGGTTGTTGTGCAGTGTATGTGCATGAGTGTCTGCGTATGATGATAAGGATGATTGTGGAGGTGTGTGATTGTGCAATGGGCAGCTATATTAAGTTGAGAAGGTTATTCTTGTATTTGTGTGTTAGTATACTGGGCTTAAGATGACAATATAAAGTATGTAACTGGTAAGGGGAAGCGATAATAATACATCTAATGGGAAAGGGTTAATACACTTCTCTCTTCTACAACACTAAAATGCTAATGTGTTTGAGTAACAGTTAGAACATTATGTTACTATTGTACTTACTTTTTATATGAAAAGAGTAGGTTTCTTCTAAGTTTTTGTTCGCACTTCAGACGTTGCTGCTGTTCAGGAGACTGGTCTTCACTGCAATTATAAAAGAAAGAAGTTAGTGAATATGTGTGTTTATAGCACTTTTGTTAATGTAGACATTGTTTTTTGTTTGTTTTTGTAGTAGTAGTGTTTTCTTACAACTGAGTATAGTATACATATGCACTTTCTTTTGTCTATGTGCATCTTGTATATTTTATTTAGAATCTGTTAGTTCAATATGTTTTACAAATGAGTATAATAGTAAACGTATAGAGCACACTTGTTTTTTTAATGTTATGTTATTGGATGGTGGGAGGTGGAAGAAATAATCATATGCATTTTTTGCTATTTTTACAGGGTAAATGGCAGAGATTGTACAGAGAAGCATGTAATGAATGCATTTGTGAAGGTGTGGGAAATAAAGGAGTAGGATTTCATATAGAGGCAGTGGTGTTGTTTGAGCTTGGAGCCTTTCTAATGATATTGTCTGTGTGTGTGCTTGAATGAAGATGCATGTATTCATCCTGGCTGTGTGTAATTTTATAACACACTGGAGAGCCTTTTTCAGAATTATTTTGTTATTTCGCCCATCATATAATAAGAAATAATATTTGTTTAGATAGCTGTGTGAGTAAAACAACATTTTGAGAGCAGACAGGTTTGCAATTAACACTTCATCATAGCAGATGGGAGAAACAACAGTAAGTTCATTTTACAGTTTAGACAGGGAAAGTGGCAGTTACTCTGTTTATATGTATTCCTAGAAGAGCTGTACATGTACTGTGTAGAAAATATTCATACATGTAGTCTGTGTTCATGCATGTGGATGTGCTTGAATCTACAAGTAGAAATCTGGGGGAGTTTTATAGTAGTTGTTGCTGTAGGTCTGTTGCAGTGACAGCCACATTGTAATGAGAGTGATCAATAGTACAGCTAAAGTGCTGATCTGTGATGATAGAGTTAGATGTAGAGTTGTTGGATGTGACTGGTGGATGATTTTGTGACTGCTTAACAGTAGCCTATGAGGAAAAGATGCAGAGAGGTAAGTGGAAAGGGTACAAGGGCTGCCCCAATGTTATGCACTCTGCGGAAACCATGGCTGTCAACGGTCAGGGCGTGGCACATACAGGGTTTCTCAGCAAATGCAGCATGGAAAGGGGACTGTAGGGATCAGCCAATCAGATGTTGAGGTTGTGGTTTGTGTTGAAGAAGGCTGTGTGTAATGAAGATGGCAGAGGTGGAGAAAGTCAGGGTGTTGGTGGGTGGAGATATGTTGTGCATGGTTTGGAACAGTATGCTAAATGTAGAAATATGGCAAACAATTTTGATGTTAAAGGAGTGGAGGTGGTGTGGAGCACTGTGCCTGGTTTCAATGTGCAGGGAATTGTACAACTTTGTGGAGATATGGGCAGGGTAAACATCCCATATGTAGTTGTTTTGCACTGTGGTGCTTTGCATTTGGGGTATGTCAGTGCCACTACTTTGTTGGCAGATTTGGAACACTTGGTTCAGGCAGTAATAAAAATACTTCTGAATGCCAAGGTTATTTTTTCGGGATTAGTTCCTAGGGCAACATGGGACAATAGTTTTGTTTTTTGTCCTCAGCAGCTGGAGAGTGGAAGATGTAGTGTGGGCTTTATTGAGGTAGGCCGCAGACCTTCTCATTTTCTGTTTTACAGTAATGTTGGTATCATTAAATTTGACCCATCTACACTTCTTTTTTATATATGAAGTGTAGTGAGCTGCATTGGTTGTGGCTGCTGAGTGGTAGATTATACCTACTGTTGTGAAGGTTTTCTTACCAAGTGATAGTTTACCATGTGTGCATCCAGTTAACATTCAGTTGTTTTTGGTACCATCTGCATTATAACATAAAAGCATTACTATTAGGTATTTAGTATGTGTCTGTATTTGTAAGGTGGCATGACCCCAACACTGTTCATCTCACTAGTGACCAAAAGTGGGATAGTACAAACATACGTGTGCAAATTATAGGCCTGTAATATATAACTGCAGTCATTGGGGTCAGGGGACCGCGGCCTTGCCGGAGGGGGTAGCAGAAGGGTTTGATCGGACATTGTCATATGAACATATTTCTTCAGGGCTTAAGACTTGTTCCTTTGAAAAAAATGTACATGATTTGCCGTGTGAACAGGGGATGGGCTGAACTGACAGGTGGTGTGGCCTGGCTGTGGGAGTCGCTCAGAGATTGTGAAATTCTCCAGAGGAACAACATAAATCCATAGAAATGTCGCCCGCATTGGTGAATGGTAGCAAACAATTCATATGTTTTTCTTAAATATTTGTGATGCCAGTATGGTCTGAAGGGCTATTGCCTCCCATTCTGAGTGAAGGTCATGGCATTCAATGACATTTGTAATGTCATCTTTGATGTCCTGGGTGTTAGTGTTAGCAGTGCATGGTGGTGGCGCAAGTTATGGTTACTTAGCTTACCATAACTAGCGAATTTCTGGGGTGTCTTCAATTTTACTTGGAACCATAACCTCCCTTTAACACAGTTCTTTTTACTGAATTTCATAGGTTTTTAGTAGCACAACTTAACCATAACGTCCCTTTAACAATGTTTTTTTATGGAATATAGATATATGGCACGAGAAAAACACTTTGCTTATAAAGGTTTCATGGTGTAGGCTGCTACAAGCGAGCACAAATGTATAGGGTTATTTTTGGGTGCAATAAAATGTATAGGCCTCATCACAGCATCTACTTATACACTACCGTTGTGGTCTTATCCATGTTATATCGAAAGTATATTACAATTATAGAGGTTCATTATACAATATATTTATAGCCGATATTAATGTATATAAAACATTTTGGGGCGCAACACAATTTATATAAAAATGATTGTGGTTCAATCACATTTATAGAGGTTCAGGGGCGTGCTTAGGGGTGGGAAAGGGGCGGGCCATCTGTCAAATGCAATGCTGATGAAAAGGGGCACCTATAACTACTGTGGACTACTCAACAACAACTTGCTACTCAAACAACTTGGCTTTACTATGGGCCCTAGAGGCTGCTCTGGTTCCCTTTTTCCGACCTCAGACATATTTAAAGTGTTTGAAAGTAACGAGCCCTGCTTTGTGCTCCACTAATTCCTTCATCTATCTGCCCATTATTGCTATTCCTCCTTTAGTCCAGTTCCGAGTTTGCTCAGACTGTATTCATGTGTGCTTTTTCATTGGACAGCTGAGTGATCAGTGTATTCAGTGAATATGTGTTTTAATGAAGACGTTCAGTTTTGTTTAAAAACTTCCTTTGACATTCCTTTTATTTCAAGTGCGTATTGCAGTGATAATCTTTTGAAGCTTTGACTGCTGATACACACCTGTGAAGATTACAACCTGCCTTTAGCCGAAGCAACAAATATAGAATTGATGTCAGTGTATACGTTTTAGCTTTAAGATTGAAAAACCACTGACCATCGAGTGGTACAAGTTCAAGCATAGCACAGTGAAGCATGTTCTCATCCGTGTACCTGTAGGCGTGGTCTATTAGCACACAACAGACAGGGTTCAGTGACAAATCTGTAAAAATGTTAAAGTGCCATGCACTCAGAATGCTGTGCATTTGGATATCTAGTGGCCCTAATGAAAAAAGCAAATGTGAGCTCCATATAAAAAGATAACGTCACCAATTTCATTTGCATTCTGCTATGGGCGAAGAGTGGAGCTAGTGGATGCATTTTAGGGACGTTGTGGATGGGGCAGAGTTGGAGGTGGGACTGGGGACAGTTGGAGAAAGTGAAGTAATGGGACAGAGACCAAGGATGGTTCAGAATTATGGGCCAATACCACCTGTTAATGCCCCCATCTAGACCTTCTGATTGTCCCCACTGCACCATTTGGATGCTAATTCAGACTGAAGCATTGAATAATTATGTCAGGAGAGGTTTGAAGACCTTTACATCCATCTAAGAAAGTTGTAAAGAACAGTTATAATGATGTTGTTCTCTATGGTTCATGTGTAGAAAAAGGAAATTTGCTATATGGAACCCTCAGAATGATAAACCATCTTTGAAAAGGGATATGTACATCTGCAACCAAATACCCTGGAGAAAATACAGAGTTTCATGATTGTTGCTCTAGGACTGTGGTTTGATTTAAAAGGAAATCAGAAAATTAAAACAAACAGCAAATGCAAAAAATGTATTTTATCTTACATGGAAAGCCAGTCAAAAGCCATAATTGTCGACACCGGAACACCTGCAGGGGTACAGAAATATATATTGGTTTCTAAACGCTTTCTCAGTCCAACACTACTACTAAACCAGAAGTGATCTCATTCATAAAGGCGAAAAAGGCACAACATGAATTGTACACATGCTTTACTTCTTTAAAGTAGCATGCGCCGAGAGAAGATTGTTTGCTTCAAGAGGGATTGCCAGCATACTCTTGTGTTACAAAAATCAACACATCTTGGGATTGCCTACCAGTAAATATGGGATTCTGAAACACTAGTTTACAAGTTTCACTATTTGCAAGACCCTGCAAAGCAACGTGCAACCACACACATCACACGGTTTATACGCTACCAATGGGACTGGCACATTAACCTATGTTGGAGATTATTGTTAAAGGAAATGAATTGTAATGCTGTTTATGCTTTCATCCTTTCAGTTACATGTTCACTGTAGCTGCTGCACGTTCTGTGCAAACATTACACTCGTTTTTAGTGTGCCTGAAATGTTCATCCCATTGTCATTAATTCGTGCTGTGATGACGTTCACTGCCAAACTTTTGAAACTTCTATTGTGGTTGTCAAGGGGGCCAGGTAACTTCCAGAACTGGCGGATAATATGTCTAATCGTGTGCTAAGCCAGAGTACAGTGACATGATGCAGTTTAGAGACTGTTTAATTTTAAGGACAAAGATCAAGCGCAAAGGGAGCTCAAACTGTATGCAATAAGGGTTGCAATGTGTATTCTGTTCAAACCATAAGTAGTTTATAACATCACACAGCAGACACCATTTTGAAACATTTGCCTTTGAGGAAGCGGAGCAAGGAAACAGAAAGCAAACATGTAGCAAAGTAATTAGACCCCTTCAACATCAGTAACAAACATTAGAGATGCCCTGTACATTCCAAACGCACTACAAGTCCATGCCGACATCAAAGAAACATCACAATGCGTCAAAGCAGAAATCAGAAGTACATTCCATATTGCCATGGCAATGCTGCATTTGTTTCCCTCCAGCATCGGGCCAAAGAGATCGTGCACGGGAGAAGCACTACATTCAACAAAGTGTTTTCCCTTTGCTCACACTCATTTAATAGTTCCATGAAGTGAGAACACGAATTCCACGGTGTTTGGACACACATGTAATGCTGTGGACAGCTTGGGGTAATGCTGTGGACATCCTGCAGTTGTGGCATGCCCGCAGTTGATGGATGCGAAATCCATGATAGTGGACTAGGTTTTTGAAAGATGTACTGGCCCCAAAGTCCCAAATCAAACACAGGTGAATCAGTTAAATGTAGCCATCACAGCCTCCCCACCATTAAATCAGCTCAAAGTCCTATTCAGGCAGGAAGCGTGTTTGGGGAATCAGTTTGTCGCAGGAGTATGTAGCAAGTTTGTGATTTCTGGAGGAATGTGAAGGGACAAGGGAAAGAGGAGGAGAGTTGAGAAGAGTGGAGGATTACATCATTAAGAGGAAGTGGTTGTTTAAGAAAAGCAGCAGGAGTGTCGAGTGGAATAATAGGAGGAGGTTGGATTTAATAAGCAGTTGCTGGCTTGTTTAGAACAGAAAGAGCATGGTGGGCTAGAATATTAAGATGGTCTAGTTCAACATCAGGAGGTGTTAGGTTTAGAATAAGTTGAGGAGGTTTACTTGAAAATAAGGTTGGGTGAAGAGTCAGGAGGACTGCACAAGTCTGAGTCAGATTAAAGAAAACAGAGAGAACACACTCCTCCAAAGATAGAATGCTTACGAGTGGTGCAGCTTGAGGTGCATGACTTCTATGACTTTCAGTGAATGATGTTGTGGCATTGTGACTTCTAGAAGATAATGGTAATGTCACAATCATGTGACCTGGGAAGCTGTGGTGATATAGATCTCTTGCAGTCGGCTGACCATTTGGGTGATCCTATGTACTGTGTCCCAGCAGGCCTGGTCCTGGCTCATTCGGATTTGGTTGCCTAGAGTAAGGATCCCAACACTGCTGGCTTATCATTGGAGCTGGTGAGTGTCCCCTCTTATTATGTGAGAGCATATGCTCTCTATGCTCCCTAGGTTGGCTCACTAACTGGGAGGAATGTGGCCAGAGCTTGAGGGAAGTCCAATGTATGCCATGATTACTTGTACTCATTTAATTCAAGTGTGGAACAATTATAAATAACTGTGAAATACTAATCTACACCTATAGACCAATTACAACATATACTTTCTAAACGTGCAGCATTCAAATACAGAGGACTTGGGACAGAATAACTTTATGAAGTTTATGAAGTTGCTGCTCAATTTTCACAATAAATGTCAAATGGACGACCTAAATAGTTTCTGTGGTGGGGGAACTCTTCTCTAGGGCTACTGAGAAGAAATAGAAGGAGATTCTGCCACCAACGATGTTGTGCCCAAGGGGGGTGGAGGTGGCAGCTATTGTTCATCTGCAATGCGAGACAGGGGTTTAACCCAAGGCCTGCTCATTATAAGGAACCCCCATACCCTGTTCCTAATATTGTAAATCACTATGGTGTTCTGCAGGATGATGACCCTGGAAATCGAACTGTGGTATGTATGTTTTCCGTATTAGCATCAGCTCATGCACAGAGTTTGCATTGAATGGTAAAGAAGATTCAGCAGGAGAAGGAGCAAGCTGAGGCTAAGCATTAGTCCCAGCTATCAGGCTAGCAATGAAAAGTGCAATGCTGTTTAGCAAGTTGGGAGTTGTGGCCAAACAAGTTGACAATTATGTGGATAGTTATCAATCTCTTTGAGCTGGCGCTGGACATCATATTGCTGAAGGCTGATAAAGTGAGCAGAAGTGTGGACTCTTTGGTATTGAAGCAGGGTGGGCATGGGCATGGTACTGATAACTCCCTCAAGTGTGGGGATTTACAATGTTTGAAACAGGTCCTGTTTGTCTCTAGTTGTGCTCCTTTAACTACACCTGGAATTTTTTGTCTTGGCCACTTAGGAAGGGGAATTGATGTGCCAGTGGCTAAGCTGAGGATCAACCTGATGTTTCCAGGCATTCCATGGTTTTAGAAGGAAGGGGATAAGAAAGCCAATCAGCAACGAGAGGGGAAATATTGAATTTGCTCCCATCTGTTGTTCCATTGGTATTGGTTATAACTGGTTTACTGACATGTTTGCATTTTCTTTGTCATTTGGTTAAAACAATAACCTTAAACAATTTGCAAAATGATTCAATCGCATTAAAATAAATTAATCCACACATAAGAAGAAGCAACACTAATATTAAAATCAAATTGCTTGCTACAATAGCTAAAGTGCTGTATGTGCAAATTGAAAGACCCCCCCCCCCCAAAAAAAAGAAATGAAATCCAAGGTCCTTCCAACCACTCACATGATATAAAAAAAGTTCTTTAAAAAATATATATCTAACAAGATTCTAAATTCATTGAAGAATACAAATATACAAAATCACTATTAATATCAAGAATAACACAATAAGACTAAAAGAGGAAGCTGCATTATACAAGTACTGGGGCATCCAGTTGGAGATAGTCCAAAAAAACAGTCACGGCTAATACTGTTGAAGCGGTCCTACTGGACAAATGCAATTGCCAAACAGTCTTGTTGTCACCCAAGGCATACAGATCTAAGTATTTCCTTTAATATATAAATATTTTTCCTTGCACCAAAGCACAGGATATATAACACAATGATTCAACGTTTCCTTGTGCTGCTCTTCATTACAGAAACTGCGCATTCCTTCTCTGGCACCAGTAGCCCATATCTTAATAGAACTTCCTTGGTTAATTTAAGATTCCAGTGAAAATGTAGAAAGCTCCTTCTAACTTTCCTATCCGAATATATTGCAAGGAACGGAGCAAGGGTTCCAGCTTTTTTGTGATCCCCACTCAGATGACCCAGGAATCTCTATGCATGGATAGCATCCACAGTATTGGCCCAATCACACTGTAAAAGTAGGTGCTTAACTTTACATGACCAATTCATAGACGGATGACCCAAATGTATTGAGAAGCGTCATGCAGAATGTTAAAAATTATTAACAAAACTGTCCCCATTAATTTCTAGGATATTTCTCAGATCTAGAAATAAAGAATTGTTCCTTGCATTAAGAATTTTACTATATAAGCTTAAACATTTCCAACAAGCCAATGCTTTCATAGAATATATACCAAGCTCATATCTAATCGCAGAGATTGGCATGCTGTTTGGAATCCGAAGGATTTTCCTCAACATGATGCCCTCTAAGATAGATAGACAATCCCAAATCCAAATGTCTATGATATCAATCCCATATAACATTTTCTGAACAATCGTCCCTTCAAAAACTTAGTGTGGGGAGCAGTGTAAACTTGTCATGTTTGTTGTCTAGTCCATGTAGCTGATTCAATAAAGTTGTCATATATATTTTTAACCGTTCTTTAGTGTACTTTTCTGTGGTTTCATTAAGATTAATTAACCCAAATAAGTAAAGTGATCAACTAACTCTATGTGGTCTGTTTCAATACTCCATCTGAACTTTGTTGTGTGTTTCCGTAATGTGCAATGCATAACTTTGGTTTTGAATAGGTTTACTTTCAGAGTGTGGATTCTTTCAAAGTCAGAAAATGCACTAATTAACCGCTGTAGGTATAATTGAGTACAATCGACAGCCATATTACTTTTAGATTGCCATTTTTGTGGCTGGCAAATGCTGCTGGAGATAAAAAAAATCACCAGTATCGGACATGTATAGGTTAAATAGTGAGGGAGCTAGCACACAGCCCTGCCTAAAACCTCTGAAGGTTTCAATCTTAAGAGATAAAGTGCCTTGTTGGTCCAGACGTATTTGAACATTCAACCCTCCATAAAGACCTATTATAAGGCATAATAACTCTGCAGGAACCACCCATTTTTTTTATATATAATGTAGCCCATAAAGGACCCCTCTCTGCATTAAAAGAGGCTGTGAGGTCAATAGAATATAGAATACCCGAATCGTATTTGGCCGTCCAAACTTGGTTTATGACACACTTCAAAATGAAGCCATTTAGTGATGCACCCGAAAATATGTAGAATCCAGTCTGCCATTTTGAGATCCTGCCTGCACTTGATTGCCAATCATCTAGATGATTCAACAGCAAGGATGCAAAGACCTTGCAGTCAGCATCCAGGATGGCAATAGGTTGATAGTTCAATGGTTCGGATCTTGACCCTTTTTTGAAAATGGACATAGGCAGTGGACCACAAAATTGCAAACCGTTGAGTCGAGGAGATATGTTCAAAATGAATGGTCAACATCTCTGCCCACATTTCCATTTTCCCCTTGAATAACAAGTTGCACAATTTATTTGGGCCAGGGGCCAAGAAGATACTAATTTAATTCATAATCTCCTCCATCAAAGCAGGGGTAAATGATAGCTTCCGGATGCTATCAAGCAAGCTCAGGGCACAACTATCAATAGCCTCTTGTTATAAAGATAAAGCAAGTAGTGTAATGTAGTGGGAAAACCCAGGTCTGCTCTGGGATTGGATTCAACTAACAAGCCACATTTGCATTCCCACAGTCGTTTATTAGCCGCCAAAAGGCCTAAGAGTTTTAACCAGGGTTTGAAGCATATATTCCACTTTTCTTTTTCTCCTTAGAGCATGATTAGCCCTCAACCATTTTTTATAAGTTTGCTTAACTTTTTGGATATGCCTACCTATCAGGGGTATTTCCAGGGTTCGCTTAATCACTCTTATTTTGGCTCTCCTAATTCTTTTCTGTTTCATAAAGATGCACATGGGTCCTCCTCAAGCCGCTCGCAGGCACATTCGACCTAAGAAAGTAAATATTATAAGGTCGACTACCAAGCTTTCAAAGTTGTCTACTGAGAAGCAATGCTTCTGCTGCTCTGGTGTAATGGAGTTGATGTAATTTATAACACTTGTGTTTACACAATGCCCTGTGGACGGATTCCATCTCACCCCGTTTCCAGCAGAATTAAGATGAACTGCATTAGGTAAATAATCAGGCCTCATTCGAGCCTTCCCATCCATTTCAAAAACTGCATTCAACATGCAATGATTACTAAAATCTGAGGTTGAAAATGGAAAGGAGCTTGCATGTCTCAAAAAGGTTTCTACTTGCAAATATATAATCCAGCGTAGACTGGTGAGGAGCACTATACCAAGTAAACTAGCTCAGAATGTCACTAACCCCAATCCAGTTAATTGTCTTGGGTAAACATAACTAGAATATTCATTCCCTTTTAACCTTGTGCAGTAGCACCCTTGGGCGTTCTTATGCACAGAATCAGATTACCAAAATAAATGATTTCAGACCCAAATAACCGGACAACTCAAAGAATGTGGCAAAATACTACTTTATTATCAGCTCAATAAAGTAGGGAAACCTGTTGAACAATTAATTGTATTCCACACACTTTCAGTTACATTTCAGTTACATGAAGACTTTATACCTATCATCTATGATGACATCCTATGTGACAAATAATAAAATATACTGGACGGAGGGATTGGTTAGGTGAACATATCAACATATAGTTTGTGTAGGTATTAGTAACATAATTGGCCGCCGCTCATCTGGCAGGCATATCTTGAACCTCCCTCTAACTACATGTAATACAGATTATAACAGCGTAACCTCAGCGAATTGGCCCCTGCAACAATGAATGCTCACCATTGCATAGGCCCTTATAATTGGTTGGCATTCTCTCCCAACCTTGGACATTCGGCTTGTTAGCAGCATGTATGCAAAATGAAACCCAGGTTCAAACAACAACATCAGACTACTGCCCACTTGCCCAATTAGTCTACCATTTCTCATCAACCAGGCCTTCAGCCAAGGCTTCTTCTTTGTACTTGACCTTGCTGAATGGAAGGGAAGTTAAGGTACATCATTATCTTCGTCTAGAGCATCTGAATATGCCTTGTTTTCTGGTCTTGCACCATGTGTGAAGGGACCATGAGTGTGTCCATCTTGCCTTTCTATGTAGTACTATTTCATTCAATTATGTCAAGTGTCATTACCCTCTTCAGCCTCTGGAGACTTGGTTGTTCTGTCTCACATATGCTTTCTGCTTGTAGTGTTTAATAAATGGCACTTGCAGATGTTTTTGCCTCTGCTTAATCTAAGAGAAATGTATCCTTTGTTCATAGCTTATCCTCATTGACTCCCTTTGTACCTAGCAATTATTTCATTAATCTCATCCAAACAGATATTCTTTGTTCCCCGCACAAAGTTGTTTCCCAGCGCCTTTTAACTCTGCAGCTCTGGTCTGTTTCTGAGGTAGCCTGAACACGAGACTGTCCATCTTTTCATCATGGCCGCTTTATTTACATTCTAATTTCTACTGCAACAATCTACTATATGCCTCATCTACCTTTCATTTCTGCATATGTATATTTACTACTGATCTAGCTAGTTGTATTCTTTGTACACATTTTCTCGCTTGTATATATGTTTACTTTGTTCTTCAGTTACATCTTCATTCTTTAAGTTTCCTTATATCGTTCCAATGCGCCATTGTGCCTTCTCCTTATGCATGTCCTTCATCCAATATGTCAGAGATAAGAGGGAGGGTTCTATTAATGAAGTACAGGTCTGCTTCTCTACAACCTAAAGCATAAGCCAATTGATGAACATGTGTACAAACATGTAGCATTAAGGTTGCCTGAGAAAAAAATCTGCCCACCTTCCCATTTATCTAGCCACTCATGTATGCAACTCAAGATGTGATTTATGAACATATTTAACTTACAAAACCAGTATGCCAGTATACATTCAAAACCAGGATGTCTATATCGCGATCACTAAAGAATCTGACATGGGTAGCTAAAAAATCAAATGTTTGGTTTATACATTCAATGATAAATGACTAGATTTCACTAGGGTCAGCAGTCCTCCTGAAGGACGGCCTTGATTACCTTTTTTTAGCAACTGAAAGTTAAAAGCATAACCCTCAAATGCTGGTATCGAAGTGAGACAAGTTTCTTGCAGGTTTATGATAGATGTTGTCTTTAAGGGGAGGCCAACTGCTGGATTAGGAATAGGTGAGTATGACCACAGGTATTCCATGAACAAAGGGACATTTAATGGGGGCTTCTGTGAGGATTCATAAGAACATTCCACTGGTTTGCCTCCACTTAAGGCACCAGAAATCCACTACCAATCACTGGTTTGTGTGACAATATTAGGGTTGCTTTTAAAAAGTGTACCTTTCATTCAGGGCCCTGTTCGGGAGGTAGGAAAACCAAAACCACTTTGAAGGAAGTTTAGATAGACCCATTTGCTCACTCTGCCCCGATGAATACCCCTATCGATATAAGGTGTAATATTGAAGCCAAATGTGTGAACGGTACTTAGTTCACTCATGACAAGATTAAAAACCATTCTAGATCGAAAGCGAACTTCTACTCGATCATTTCTAAAGTGGTCAAATAAATACATTCTGTCAATGTCTTGTGCAGTAATAGCTCTGAGGGGTGGAATCACATTCAATAAACCAAGAATACTAGTATGATGCAAAGCCACATGTTGATTATCAGACAGGGCATTTTCTAATAATGCTTTAAATTCCCCGTCCTGATTCTGATCCCTGACTGGACAAGGAAGCCCTTACCACTCTTGATCCCGAGTCCTTTCAGTTCCCTTAGGGTGACAAAGGTCTGGACCTTCATTTAGGAACTCTCCTCCCTTACAACCGTTCAAAGCACTGTATATCTCTGAATGAGATATCTGAGTGGACTCTCCCTTTTTACTTTCCTAGTCAAGTAAGAAAATGGTACAGCTAGGTTGATTAGATTTGAGGGAAGTTGTCATAAGAGGGGGGGGAGTTAGTCAACCAAGAAAATGGTACAACTAGGTTGATTAGATTTAAGGGAGTTGTCATAAGGGGGGTTTATCAGTAAACAGTGCTGCCTTAATATTATGAGGGAGAAAGGGGTTCTTACACTGAATAGAAGGGATGGAAACACATTTAGTCCCCATTCCAGATGGCTTCACAGGCTGGGATAGTGGAACCAGTCTCAAAGCCAAAGAAAAATAAATCAAAGAGATCTGCATTAAATCACATGCTGAAACATCAGATGAGGCCACTAGCATAGATGACAATGTCAGATCTGAGTTCAAGATCAGTGGTGTGGAGAGAGTTGTCATTGAATCAGGTACTTGATTAATACTTCTTTCAATTATCTCATTCATGATGACACAATGTGTCTCTCATTTGATAAAATAATGATAGTTGCCTCCTCTTCAACATCCCCAATAGCAATCACATTGTCATTCCAAGTCATTTTTACCAACAGTGTTTCAAAAACAATTTAGAAATGTTTTGGTAGCTTGCTTTTTAAGCCTTCTAAATGGCACATGCTTGTTTCTATAGTAATATGTTTAGCTCCCTTTTTATTCTGTACATTCAGTATGCAGGTTTATGTAGGTGATTTTTCATGGATAGCCTCACAACCTACCCCACTAAGCACACCAGAATGTACTTCCATTTGTGAGGCTCTCCTAGAAATGCACGAAATAGTAACTACTGAATTATTGATCACAATGCCAGAATGGGGCAGACGGTGGCGTCGGTGGGTCAACATATTTAATTATATTAACACTAGTAGAGGCAGTCGATTCCGATAAACATTGTAAAAATTAAAATTATATGATGTCATGGGTTCAACTGATGTTTGTACTGTGTCCCTTACATTACAATCTGTGACCCCAATCACTTGTGAAATTACTGCTGGAGTATGCGGCACATGCTCAGAATTTATGTTAAATCTGGTTTGAGGGGATAAGATTCGGCTTGCACTACTACCCTTAGTATTTACAACTGGTGCCCCTGAATGTGTCAGCCATTCGTTTTGATTAAACAGGAAATCCCTGAGATTACTGTGGGCCTTGATGTTATCAACTTTAACCAAAGTGATTTCAACATAACCAAATGCGTCGTGGATTCAGTCCTTAGTCCCTCATAGAGTAAAACCAAGACGAACAGGTCTTGAATCATTTCCAGTAATATGCCTTTCTGTTCACCTTCCTGTTTGTTATCCATATGCCTTAACAGTGCAGAAATCCTACGTGGTGAAGGTTGTACAGGGGTAGAGGCAAAAAAAGAAAAGCAGGAATCATCAAATCGATGGTTGCATGGTTTCTGGGTCCAGTGGTGAGTCCAACATGAAAGAAGCATTACTTAGGTCAGTGTTCTGATGAACCTCTCCAGGAACCTCTAATACAGTTAGGCCCCTGGGATCAACCTGCAAGCCCACTGTGGACAAGACAGTTTGGGCAGCAATCGAAGTTGCAGAAAAATAATCTGTAATCTTGCCATATGTGCGAGTTGTAGATGGAATCATGTAGGGGCTGTCAGAAGATGATGGATCTCCACCGGCAATACATAGAACAAGCGACTGAGACAAGTCTTCACCAAGGGAAATAGGTAAAGGTAGAGTAATTGCCTTCAACAGCTCTTTCTGACGGGTTTTGACCCGTGGAGGGAGGTAAAGGCAGACTGATTGCCTGAAGCATCTCTTGATCGGTAATAGGTGCAGGATTAACTGGCAATGGGAGGACCATTCCTTTCTCACTGCATAGATCGTACATAGGGTGGAATAAGGGAAAGGTCTAGTTTGAACAGAAATGATTTGCTGCAAGGGCTCTGAAAGCCTAACTGCCGAATTGCTGCTCCACTCCAGTTCACACTCATGGTTGCACATGCTTCAGGCTATGGGAGACGTTTAGTATTTTCAGGCAAGTAAGACTAGAATAGCCGAGCTGGCAGCTCCCAGGAACACAAGTTGAGGGCTGCACACCAAGAGCAATACAATATCCAAGTCAATGAAATCTGGTGTGATATTCCAATGTACAGCATGATCATCAGAAACAAAGTATCCTGTCCAACTGCCTCTACACTCCAGGTCGCACTCACGGTCGACATTACCTGAAGACAGGGTGGAATACACAAAGTGCTTATTCATTAAAGCAATACATTGGGTAAATACTAAAAAGGCATCTGGAGCTACGAAATCATATTGCCTGCTGATAACTATGAAGGTCACTTCGGTAGGAACCAGACCAAAGGCAAGCATGGGGCCTTTGTGATTTTAATCTTCCTAACCCCACATCTTGCCATTCAGTTTCTGATTGAGAAGCATCTGTGTGTGCTTGGAGGTGGCATTTCCCTCTAGTCTTTAAGCTGTGTTTATGCTTCTGTGCATCCTAAATCAGGCTTTACAATCCAGCAATGGCTACAGAAATTAAAGTGACTTCCAGCAGGGGAATGGTTTAGGGTGGAGGGACTAATGAGGATGAAGAGTTTTGATTGCCTGCAGATGCATCTGCAGGTAGCTTCTAAAGGCCTCCCCGAGAAAGCAGTAGTGAGCATGGGATCTCCCCACTCCTTCCAGTCAGGAGAATATCATCACATTTTTTAGGTCAACATAACAATGTCAGACAAATTACATCAGATTAGGTAAAAATACATTGGCGCTTGACTGTATAACGTCTGAGTGAGCGAACAGTATAAATGTTACAAAAAGTTATTTTGAAATGAACATATAGTTACAATGTTCGATCCATGTTTATTATTATTCGTTGACAGTGAAGGATAATAATTAAATTAGGTGGTATCAACCCAAGTGGGAATCCAGATATATTAAGGCAGGCCAGTAGATTTACTTCATGAAGTAATATGGGTTTTCTCTATGGAAATATGACTACGGTAGTAAACCAATTGGTGTTAGGTAAAGCAAAGAAAGTGGGCTGTTCCGCTGATGAATAATATTACAATGTTTTTATTTTTTTATTAGTGTTTTGGTTCAAACAACACGTGCCCAAACCTTTCAGGTAAAAAAAATGATACATCATAATCCATATTTGCAATGAAAGTAATTGAGTTAAATTTGCATCCTTATTTTATGGTAAGTAAATCCAAAATTGATGAGAATTAAGTTGATTGTTTTCTTAACTCTGCAATTGTTTTCATTAGTAAGGCAAGGAACCCACACAGTGTGAGGATTGAACTCTGCTGTTGCCCTCCTGTCAAACCAGTACACATGACATGATTTACTGTTGAAGTCCCCAAATCTCTATTTCTTTCCTCACTCAGAGCCCGCCAATTAGTTACTAGATGTTTAATAGTCTCTTTGACAGCAAAATTGATACAAAACCTACAGGTCTGACTACTCAGACCCAAATCCCACCTGCTTGTTCTTTCTAGCGTGGGAAAGCAAAGATAAATTGCCCTTAGTTTTGGGCAAGGAAAGATAATAATATACTTTGGAATCACTTCCCTTTTTGTGAGGAATTTAGCTTACTCGCCATACAGAGCATACATCCCTAGCTGGTCTGAAGTGACAGCTCAGTCATATGTAAAGAACTTCTTCTTTACTGCAACCAGATAAATGAAGAGCTCTTCTTTAGAGGTGCCAATTAATGAGAGTGTTTCAGTCATTTGTTCTTTAAATTCTCTGATGCTAGCGCCAGACTCGCTAGTCTGGTCTTCACACAAACTCTGGAAAAGGGACATAGGTGGTGGGTTTAAAATTTTAGCACACTCTGACAGTTTTCTACATTTGCCATTAGTTGCCAGTGCCAGTGAAGTTAGGCCAAGCTCCTGTCTGATGATTGAATTCGGGAATGAGTTTGCAAGTCTCAGCGTTTTTTTCCACAGCATCCCTTGAACAAAGTTGAGGTACTCCCCCAGATTAATCAAGGAAAGATCCAGACCATACAAAGGGACTGCTGCCACACTAGACAAATAATACTGCAACAGAGGTTTCCCTAGACCTTGTGTTGGTGATATGGTACCCCAGGTATCTCAGGGACTCTACCCCCTCGAGGGGATCACCTCCGGTGTGCCATATCATGATTTTAGGATGCCTTTTATTAGAGAAAATAATTACCTTAGACTTTTGAACATTTGTCTTTGCAATGTTTTCTGCTGCATAATTGGAAAAAAAGGGTTATCTTCCTGTGCAGCCCAATTGGTGTTGGGTCAAACAAAATAATGTCATCCGCAAAAGCGATCCAGTCTAGGGATACTGACCCCAGTTTAACAGAGTTGGTCATACCTCCCTTGCTGACTTTTTTAAGGTCTGCCAAGTAAAGATTGAACAGAGTTGGTGACACGACGCATCCCTGCTTCAAACCCACATATGTGGCAATAGGGTACATCAAGGCTCCTTCCCTACTTAGCCTCACCCTACCTGTTGTGGCTGTGTGCAGTACTGCTAAAAGCTGGACCAGGCTTAGTGGCATTAACATAGCTAAGAGTTTCTTCCAGAGCCTCGATCTGCTTATGGTATCAAAGGCATTGGACATATCTATTGATGCCACATAAACTGTACCCACCAATCGATTTTTGACAGCTGCTAGCAGATGTGATATAGTCAGGGTATTTAGGGAGGTGTCCATTCCTGCTCGAACCCCAATCTGATATTGTGAGAGCAGCCATGCTTAATATTAGGATTGATAGTAGATTCTCTCCATGTATGGGGAACTGTAAAGGTTTGGCTAACATGATTGAATAAATCCCACAGGGGAATGGCCCAGGCCTCCGGTTTGCTTTTAATTAAAGCCACAGGGATATTATCAGGGCCATGAGCCCTTGATGGGTTTGCCTTGCCAATGGCCCACAATACATCATCAATCTGCCACTTGAGGTCACACTGTTCATCCCCGGATTGGCTAAAGTTAATTGACCTTCATCACCCGGTGAATAGAGTATTTTTGGGTGAAATAGCTTACCCACTCATGTGCCGTAATGTTGCACTCAATAAATACAATTCTGCACATCCGTAGTGACTCCCCCCATTTTTCTCCAAAAATGTACACTATCTTTTTGGCTGAAGGTCTTAACAACCACTTGACGGTTTTTTTTTTCTTTCTTTCCCTACCAATGCATTTTCGGGTTTGTTTGTAGTTTGCTACAATCTGCCTCTTAGCCTCTTGTCATGCACATCCACCGGTTGTGGTTTTAAGGGAGATTCTGATAGCTGCCCTCTTGGCTTGTTTCACCTCCTTAACCTTTATGCCATAAGGTTGAATATGTTGTTTACCTCCACTCATTTGACCCCTGTTGGAAATATGTTTTATACATTCCAATAGGCTATGGTTGTAATTATTAGCAGGTATCCTAACTCCCTTCCTCTCCAAGTTTTGCAGCTCATTTTCCCATATCGTGGTAAAAATTATACACGCTTTGGAATTCCATTTCACTGTCAAGCCCACCCTCTCTGGTGTAATGAATGCTGCACCATATTCCAGATGGTAGATGGAGTTTGCTAAATGCATGGACAGAATTAAAGAGTAATGATCACTGCCCAGGGCTTCCCCCCTCACCAAAGGGTCACATAGACAGCCCAAGTCTTCTGAAACATAGAAATAGTCAATCCATGACTTCTTAAACACCCATCTCCATGTGTAAAAAACATTCAACTCCAATTCCTATGCTCAACAGACTTGAAGATCCCACCCACACAGTATTGGTCACAAGCAGCCCCCTGCTGCACCGTTTGGGAAAAAATCCTCTGCGCAGTGAGATGCCCCTGTAGATGGGGTTGAAAACAGGTAGCATTGTGATCCCTAGCCACAATGAGATACTCTTTTGTACCCCTTCCCAACCACTCCATTAAAAGATAATCGAATTCCTGCTTTAAGTCTAGAAGTTTCATATTTGCTTGGTTCCAATACATATAGACGATTTACACATTCACATTTAAACATGGTAAATAGAGGTTAATTGCCATCAAGATTTTAGACCTGACCTTTAACGCCGAATGACTGCAGTCACAATTTAGGTCAACTGCAATTGCAAGTCAACCTGTTGGTCTTCCCATTAAGCCTCTTATTGCTTGCTTGCAGTAAGTGTGAAACCCTTCCATTTCAAAAAGGTTTGTGGCCAAGATTTCTTGTAATATTAACACAGTTGCCGTCTTTAGGTCCGGTCCAAAGTGACAATCAAGTTTATGGTAGCCACACATGTTCCAGGACATTAGTTTCAGGTGACCTCCCTCAAAGACTTGACTGCCTAGCCTTGTTTTTCTTAAACATTTCAATTGTGGCTTCCAACCGGGACCATTCTTCTAGGTCCGGTCTTGTCACTACTTGGCTTCAAGGCTTGTTTGGTGCAGTAATTTCAGAAACTTGTGGTGACTGTATAGGGGATAGATAGGCCTCGACCTCCTCGCGTATGTTTAATTGGTCTAGTTGGAAGTTGAGAGACTTAAGGGCTTTTCCATTATTCCAAACGATTTGTCCGAACAAATTGGATGCATAATAACAAACTGACCTCTCAGCCCCTTTTTTGGGAATGCAAACCTTTGAATGTCATCAGTTCTCAGGGCCCGTAGCTGAGGAATGGCCTGGAATCCTTTTATCATTTAACCCCTGTGTATGTGAAGGGAGCTGCACATTTGCAGATCAATCTGCCAGGGCATTGTAGTTCCCTGAAATATCTCTGGTTTCGTTTTCAGCACGGTAGAACCAAGCAACTGCTGCGATTGGGAGGGAAGAACAGCGGCCACCATGTCCACCGAAACCGGAACAAACTCGACCCTCAGAGTAAACACCGCACTCCTCTGGTCAGCTGGATTTGCCTGCATTTCTTCCAGAAAGTTAATGCTGGAGACTTCTTGGGAAGGCATATCAGCGTTGGGAACCTCAGGAATCTCCAGAAATAAAGTTATTTTAGGTTGCATTTTGTTTTAGGCAGCAACACCTTTATTACCTGCGGTACTTGCTCTTACATTTTGTTGTGTCACATTTTGCACTATCTCCTCTCCCGAGAGAGCATGGATGAAATGTCTGGAGTTGTTACGTTTGTTACATTTGTTGCTGTTTGCTGCCATTTGGGGCTTGTAGGTTTTTAAACTTTTTCTTCTTTTGGAGTTTTCCTTTACTTTTTGTCTATTACAATTATTGAAACATGTTAGGAAAAATCTGTAAAGTCTGTAAAGTCTGTCTACATTTAAAGAAACTCGAAAACTAATTTGGAAATTCAATATTTCAATGAGATAAACATTTTGCTAAAAGGAGATACGTTGTAATACGGATTGAAATATGTAAAGTGTTTTCTCTACTTCACAACATCTGTATAATTGCTTACAGATTATTTATTAAAAAATGCATATATATTAAGTGATTTTTTGCTTATATTTGTAATTCAATTAAGTTTATGAACATCTGAATTTCGTTCAATACTTACAGTATAAATAAATGTCACGGAAGTCTTTAAGAGTGTATTATACATGAATTCTGGATGAAATTGTGCTTGAATTAAGAGTGCAAGAGAACAGCACCAGATGTCTGGTTGTTGGTATTTGCTTTACTTTTGAGATTAAGGTTCTAGCTATCATAGTTCTCTTCTCCTAGCACCAGGCGTGTGAATTATTTAACTTCTATCAATTGTTAATAACCTATGCAAATTTGAGTGCACCTGTGTGCATTACGTGTTAGCTAAGGCGCCCGGACCTAGTAACACCTGACTTTCACGAGACATTGGGCACCGGTTTTTTGTAACATTTTATATTATTTTCTCTTCAAAGGGAAAATTTCTGCTTCTGCCTGTTGGACATTGTTTCACTTTTTTAAAGGGGGAAAGGAATGATTATGGTGATTGCCAATGACAATGATCATTGGTAAGGGGATCCTCTCAAGTCCTCGATCTGGATGGACAAAGCCCTGGTCCTTTTCTGTGCAGGAGAGATTTAGGAGAAAAGCACGTGTTGTTAGTTGTTGAGGACAAAGTATGTCAAACTCTATACATTTGAGCTCTTTTTAGGCTATGGTGATTTAGAAGCTGCATTTTACTCTGCCAATAGGGAGATGTTGTTGGTTTACTTGTTGAGAGAAGGAATGAATGCTGCATTACTGGTGATAAGTCGGTCCCTTCAGGAACATTCTGGAGGGTGGGGTCCGTCTTGTCTGTTGGGGGTGAGGATACAAGGTATTTACCTATTGAGAAGGGGATGATGCCGGGATGGGTTTTGATAAAACAACTATATTCAACCTGTGTGTTAATGAACTCACTACGATCTCAAACCTGGTTGCAAGGGGCTGGTGCTGATGAGACAAGCACGGACAAGCTGTCCATCGTCCTTTTTGCAGATGATGCAGTATTACTGTCACAGACAGAACATAGGCAGATCAACCGACTGAGTAGTGCTGAGAATGTGTGAACAGCAAAATGATTGGAGATCAGTGTATCTAAGTTCACGTCGTCTAGCAAGGCATAGGAATCTCACAGGGGTATGGCCCCTAGATGTAATGCAAGCATAGGACTAGTGTGGAATTCACCTAGCAGCCTGGGGCACCTGGAAGTTTCAAATTGAGAAGAAGCAGCTGGCATTACAGTTGCTTGGGGTGGGTTCTTGCAGCTTAATCTGAAGTTGGGGGGGGGCATTATTTATCGCCTTCACTCCAAGATTATATAGCTATGGCCACTTAGCTTGCAATGTAGACTAATGAGCTTCGGGGCACGTGAATGTGTAGAACATGCCTCTAACATCATGGTCCGGCAAGAATTAAGTCTGAAGCTAATTATTAAGGACATAGCTTTAACAGCAGCAGAAATATTGTAAGTTTATCGAATACATTTAGACAAGGTTTGTCCTCCTCCACCTCCAGGAAGGAGAAAAGCATCTGGCCCCTCCTGCAATGCTCTGCTGCACAGCAGGGGGCCAGTGCCTAAATTGCCTTATACCAACGGAACTTCCTGCTCCAGGATGCAGGATGGAAGGACACTCCTTTAATATAAGCCAGCAGGCTCTGCTGGCCCACGACAGAAGGCCCACATAAAAGGTGTGTTGCCTGTCTAGGGCCTGTCCAAGGCTTGCCTAGTGCCTCAATGTGTTTCTCTCTTCTCTGATTCCCTTGCTATCTCTCCTGCAACCTGGTTCGCCCTTGACTTGCCACTGTTGTGTCGCTACCATGCTGTGCCACACTACACACAGGGTAAGGAAGGTCGGTTCCCCTTCCCGCCAGTTCTATCCACTTTGGACTGTTACCAGTACCTCTTTTCTACTAGCATGACTTTTCTGAAGTGTTGGCTGCTCCTGATTGCACTTTTTCCTGATCCCAGAGCCTTCTGCCGCACTTTCAACTAACTTCAACTTTTGACAAATTCCGATTGCCTCTGTACTTGATCCACTGCCCGTTGTTTTCTCTTCTTTAGCACTTACTGTATTATGCTCCACAAGGCTCTGCTACTAGACTGTTGTTGTTACCTTAAACTCATGTGGTGAGCCATCCCACGTTTTCACCCCTCCTATCATATTGCTGATCTCTTGCCTTTGTCGCCCTGCATATTAATGCTCCCCATTTATATCATGAGGCCTGCCTTTGTATGCACGCTTAATATGCCTGGCTCTTGCAGTCTCTCCTACTGTAATCCCCCAACACTGCATATTTCTCAGCCTTGGGCTGCTTCTCTTCTCTTGTAGCATTGGCCACCAATCTTAATCCTTACTGTAGTCCCTCACCTTGCTGCCTGTACTGTCTTCCACATGACAGATGTAGCCCCTCATCCATGAGGCACGGCTTGTCCACTCTGCAGCCAATCATACCTGATCGTTATAATGTTTGTCTGCATGACTGATGTAGCCCCTCATTCATGAGGTGTGGCTTTTCCAGTCTGCAGACACACATGCCTGATGGTCATAGTGCATGTATGGTTTCCTTAAATGCAGTTTACCTACTTGTTCCTTCACTTTATTTTGTAAATTGTTAATGTACATCCCACCCCTCCTCCTCCCCTTCCTCCCCTTCCATTTTTCACGTCTCAGCACTGGCACATTCTAAATCGTCTCACGACCTTGTCAGACTGTTTTGTCTATTTTTCTTCTGTCTTCCCCCTTCATGCATTTTCCCTCCATCCCTTCTGCCCTAAACTCATGCCATAGAACTTGCACATTCTAAATGTTTTGTTTTTGTTTTGTATCTTTTTTCCTCATCCCTTGTCTTGATGCGCCTTGAAACACATTTAATGTAGAGTGTGAATTACAAATAAATGATACATAAATAAATAAATAAATAAATAAATAAATAAATAAATAAATAAATAGCATCATTAACCCTGAGTGGTGCATCATCAAATTCTTAGTTAACTCAAATATACATCCTCCGAGCCACCCTTAATCTTAGCTACCTACGGAACTCGCCTCACTGTCTTTGCTTATAAAATGCGCTTTCAGGCCATACAAATGGGAAAAGGGCACTATATAAATGACGATAACAACTACAATTACAATTTCAATATTATACACATTATAGACAGCTTAGAGGATTGAGGGGACTGATGAAGTGATTTTGGTTTTATGTCACAGACTAACTTGAATACCATAGAATGCACCTGTATTACGTATGATGTATGCATGTGTGTATCCCTGCACACATTTGTGTATTTTCAGACAAATATTGGTTTCCAGATTTTTTTGTATACATGTTTTGTAATGGCGATTTACTGATCAAATACATTGACTCAGGGGAGTTGCTAGGTCTGGAAAAGACCTAAGGCTAAGCTGAAGTTGGAACTGTTGGGACTGGGGGGTAGCTAGTCTTTTGGCTGTAGCTCCTGACCTGAGATTCTATCCGGGGCTACAACCAAAAGATCAGGGGTTATAGCCCCCTTAGCCCCCCCCCCAGCAACGAGTCAGGAGGAAGTGCAGGAGGCTTGCAAGGTGGTAGCTAGCAAGATCAGGAAGGAACGAGAGGACACACTTGGCCCGAGGGAGGTGTTAGGGATGAGACTGCAATATAAAGGAGTTAAACCTAAGGTGAGAGGAACAAGAATGTGCCAGTGTGTTGACGACCAGAAGGACCTGAACAAGAGGCTGAACGGGAAGAACTCAGGGCCTTAAGAGGAGTGAATAAAGCCCTCATAAGTTCCATTGTTGAAAGTCGATGGGGAAACTACTCTTGATTTGATCTCAAAGTTGAAGAGACAAGTTGTGGAGACTTGGAGAGAAATATGTTGGAGCCATGAAACCATGACCCTATGGACGGTAAGGCAGTGGGGAAGGACACCTCAGTTCACTGATGAACCCGACAACCCCCCCCCCCCCCCCCACGGCGTCCCCTGGATGAGGTGATTTCCTCCAGTAGGGATGTGATTTCCCACCCCCAGAGTGGGAATCAAAGAGTATGGGGCAGAAGGCTAGGATTCAGGACATTTATAAACCCTAATCTGAAATTACAGGAGAAGACCTTGGTTAAAAATGCGAGGGAGGGTGCAAGAACACCTTAAAAGCGAGAGTAAGGACATAGGAAGAGTGACTGCGGAGAAATGGGGATGAAGGAGTGTGAATCTCTCAAAGCCCTAGCCTGTGCCCTTAATTGTGTAGACCTGTAGTTTACACAGAGCATGAGAAGACACTTTCAGTCAATTTTCTTTTGTTCTATACGCCCCGACTCGCTTAATTATTGTAGCCAATGTGTTGTATGGTATTCGAGAGAGATAAAAGAAACCCACATAGCTTAATTTCTGTTTTAGCCCGAGCATGGCCCCTGTCACCGTCATGGCACTAGCTCTCTTCCAACAGAGATGTAAAACACTTTTTTGAAATTATTTAAAATGTGGAGCACGGATTTGACATCAAAGATCAGGCCTTAAATTGAGTTCCTAGCAGTGTATCACATTAAAAATAAAATACAAAAAGGTGTCTAAGCTTCAAATCCATCAACGCGACAAAGCAAAATGAGACATGGCTACGAATGAGAAAAAAAAGAGTTCTGTTCTTACGTTATATTAGAATATATATAACAGCATACTTCGCTCATTCTGTTCTAATACAAAGTAGCAACGTAGCAACCATCTGCTTCTGTTGCTGCGAATCTGTTGGAAAATAAAGTGCGTGTCACAGAGGACATATTTTGACAAAGCTGTTTATGCAGCAGATGTATCTGCCATCAGAATCCTTTGTTTTCTGGAAGAGGCACATCCGGCCCCGAGTCTCCTCGTTAGTCACATTGTATAAAAAGCAATTTTACATGTGAGGAGGATTTAGAAACGAAAAAAAAAGATAATTGCCTGCACCCATGCTGTATGCACGGATTCCACCATCTATATGCGTCTCTATTTCTGTCTGCAGGCAGGAGCGCCTCCCTTCCTTTCCTCCTCTGCCCAAGTGGCATTTGAGATCCCAGAAAAGATTCCACGCGAAAATCGTGCTTCAGCGAAAGAATGAGCAGTAATTTTCAAAACAGTAATTGCTTTAATTTGTCTTTCAATATGTTTCTACTACAAGATGAAGTGTCAGATAGTGTTTCTCGGTTTAAGTCAGACATTCAAACATATAATTAACCATAAGCCACCATATGACTTTCATTACAGTTGGGTCACCTTTGATATTATTATTTAGTGGGAAACTCTACAATTTGCACTGAATTATTTTTATTCCTCAGATAACACATTTTTGCGGGGAGGATTTTCGTCCATCATTTACTATTTCATGGACATGTATAGATAATAAAAACCAACTGTACAGATAACCATACATGTATGAACACATTACAGCAATGATTATCGACAGGGAGAAAATCTTTACAATGGCTTAGAGTGGAAGATAGAGTCAAATTTAAAGCCATGACAATAGTCCACAGATGCCTATTTGGAGACACACCAAGTTATTTAAAAAAAACTATTCTCAATCTACATCCCTAGGAGATGCCTAAGACCAGCCGACGTGGGCCTATTGAATATACCTTGCGTAAATTGCGCATCAGGTCGCGGCAGATCTTTACCGGTGAAGGCAGCACAATACTGGAACAAGCTGCCTGCCGCTCTCCAGCAAGAAGAAAACTATTAGAGTTTCAGGAAATCATTGAAAACTTTTCTGTTTCAATAAACTGTCTATTAAAGGCATGCCCCTAGGCCCACCTGTTAATTGTTAGCTGGGATCGTGATGTGAATTTGCTTTAACCGGTTTCTCTGCGCCCTGATGCCCACAGGCTTTTGGCACGCTATAAGTACACACATAACATAACATCACTTGATATACCTCTCTGCACTAATTACGCTGCAAATGTCTCATTATAAGTAGAGATCCTCACTTTTGAAATCATGAAGTAATGCAATTTTACGGAAATGGAGTGTATATTATTTAGTTCCAATTGTAATTGTAATTGGTTATTTATAAAGCGCTTAATACCCAGAGGTTTCTAAGTGTGGACCCGGGAATCGAATCTGTGTTGCTCCAGGCCGTCTTGCTTCCAAGGCTAGCGTGTTGCCCCTCAGCTTGCACACGATTGTAATCATCCTCAAAGTGTTGTTGATTCAGGACATCAAAGTAAGTCAAGAATGACTATTGAGATAACATGTCTCTCTGTGCTCATAAAAATAGTTCTAAACATTTTCCACATTCTGACCCTTTCAAATTGACGATAACTCATCGCTGTGTCTCTTTTCATAAGTGAATTGCACTTCGTTATCATGATTTCACACCAAATGTATGAAAACTATATATGCTGTGTCTATTTCAATCATCACCTAAAGATGCGCGACAATCATGTTATCCAGTGGGCTTATAGTTTTCTGTCTGGTCAGAATTGCTTTTTTGGCATATCTCCTACTACTTCTGTGAGTCCTAAAACTATTTTGGGACTTCTACTTACAACCACCTGCAGCTGCAAATCCTTTTTGGTACGCTGCTTCAGTAGTACAAATGGCTAAGAGATCAGGTATCCTGAAGCCTATTTGCCACTTTGCAGTCAAATGTCCACATATGTTGGCCATTGGATTCCAATGCATTTTAATAATCCTACACAACAGCCATTTTGTTTTGTATCCTTTCATGTTCATTTTGGCCATGGGGATGTCCCGGAATGGTAGAGCCTACAAAGTTCATACTTTGCTTAGCTTTTTACAGATTCGCCAAGTGGAGCGATAACTGGATTTTGGCTCTGCAGTTGGCAGTGTGGGAAGCACTTCTGTTTGGATTTGCTGGCGAACTGATCACTTTTGCAATTGCAATGAAGACAGAGGACAACAACAGCAAAAAGGAGCGTTCTCCTTAAAAATCAGTAGGGGGTGCTGCGTGGGTGGACAAGCCCCACCCCCCCTCCACCAGCATAAAATCACTTCCGCTACACGAAGTGGGTGCGCAAAGTGGAGCAATAAGTGGATTTTGGCTCTGCTGTGGGAGACATTTTTCCACTGGGCTGAGGACTTGCGTTACGAGCCCTGTGTGGATACAATACAAATAGTCAAATCAACAACAAGTATAAATGCAAGTAAGCGGTGATAAGGGCATCTGCACATGGCTGTTTACCGCTGATCACTGCTGCTTAAAGGAACTTCCAACAACAGCTCCAGACAAGGTAGGGACTTATTTACAGATTTGTTTGGATGAGAGTCTTCTAGACACCTCAACCCACATCTGTGTGTGTGTCATTGAGTGAACAGAGTTTGGCTGGCCAATACTGATAAGATGGCTGCTAAAAATGTGAATGGTGCATGGATATCATGAGAAGTTTTAACCCTGCGTGTGGGTCGTAGTATGTGCATGTCTATGTTTGGGTCTTTGTGTGCGTTTGTGAGTGTGTGTAACTAGAAATACTGAGCTGAAACTGAAATGCTTTGATGGCCATGCTGTTGTCATTCTCTTTGTATTCTTGGTACTGCAGCTGAGCCACTCTTCTTCACCTCTGCTGTAGAATCTTCACCATAATCCAACCCTTCATCTGTGTGCTGGTCTCCTGTGCTGGATCTGGAGTTCTCCGTAATCTGCTCTGTCCTCCAGTTGCTCACTGGATCTGAGGGGGAAAAGACCCCTCCTCTCTGTCTAGACCTGTATGGCATGTATGGCTATCTGCATTTTCACTAAACCAAGGCTTGCACCTGAGAAGTGCTAACCTTGAGCTTGTTTCTGTATGTGTGTGTGTGTGTGCATATGTGTGTATGTGTGTGTTTGTTTGCATATATTCGGGTTATACTCCTGGCCCTCCAGCTGAGTATCTCTGGCTCACATCCCCAGAAAATTCACACACAACACAAGACAACCATTCATCTTGTCTCCTCTTGGACCCTCCTTGAATGCAGCATCTCGGGCTCTCCTGAATCATCTCTGTCTGTTGTTCACTGGATCTGAGGGGAGAGATTACTTCTCCCTGGCTGGACCTTTACGGCTTGTATGATCAGCTGCTGATTCACTAAATCCTCTTACTTTCATGGGAAATCGAGCCTCACACCTGAGAAGTGTTAACCATGTACATGTGTCTGTGTTTGTCAGTGTGTCTGTAAGGGCCTCTGTGTGTGTGTGCCTGTGTGCTGTGTGTGTCTGTGTATGTTTGTGTGTGTGTGTGTGTGTGTCTGTGTGTGTGTGTGTGTGTGTGTGTGTATGTTTATGTGTATGCTTGTATTCTGGATATAATCCTCCTTATCCCCGCCCTCTAGCTGAGTCTCTCTAGCTCACCTCTGCATGAAAATCTTGACCACAAGCCAACCCTTGATTCTTGTGCTGCTCTGCTGTCTTGCACCCTGCTTTTCTGAAGCATCTGGTGCTCTCCTGAATTTGCTCAGTCCTCATGTTGCTCAATGTATCTGAGGTGAGAGACCTCTTGTTCTGGACTTTCATGGCTTATATATCTTGCTGTTGATTCGCAAAACCCTCTTATTTTCATTGGAAACAGAGTTTCACACCTGAAATGTGTTAACCATTCATGTGTCTCTGTGTGTGACTGTTAGTGTGCCTGGCTGGGATGCTCTAAGAACCATTCTTTTGCAATTCTGGTTATACTCCTGGTCTCCATGTAAAGACTGGTAGGGGGTGTCTGTACTTCCGCTCTCTATATGGTAGAGGAGAGGCACAGCGGATCCCAGCCAAGATTCTCTATTCGGTAGCAATGGACGAGCAATCAAGGCCTAGCTTCTCAGGAGGTGATGCGGGTTGCTTCTTAAGTACAGTGTGATGCCCGAACCCCCACAAACTAATGTCCACACACTGTATTACTGAAAACACAATCTTTATATAATTAATATTCAAAGGTATGTACACGATCACAATAACGCACTTTGTACTTGGAAGTCAATAATGATAAATATTACAGTGTCTAGAGTGGTACCACTAATGTTATCAAATCTCATTAAAGTGCATCAACTGTACGGTTAAAATGTCACACAGATCAATAACGAGTAAACCAGCAATAGAGATAGGCAGGAACGTAAGAGGGTTTATTTATGATTGGCTGCCTGCCTGCCCGTAGTCGTGATTGGATGCTTGAGTGTGACCCAGCGGAATGAATGGGAGATCAACAGTATATCTGGGGACCTCTCACTGCTAGGAATCGTGTTCAGAAGCTGAAGTCCACTACGACGAGTAACTGGATTAACTGACGCTTGACCTTGAAGCCCTGCTGGATGAGAAGAATTGCTGTTGCTCTCCTTCACAATCTGAAAGCTGCTGTGCCTCCAAGGACTGACCCAGAGAAGACCTGGTAAGGCGCCCTCTTCCTGAGCTACGAGGGACCATCGTGCACAGCTGATCTTTGCCAACGCTCCCTGGTACACAGACCTTAGACAGGCTGCCGACCCAATACGGGGACTGCTATGGAACTCCAAGGAGAAGCACTCGGACTGTTGTCCGCCACTGTCGACGACCGCCGTCGCCGACCGGAGCCGGCGTGCTCCCGTTTGCCTAAGAACTTCCATTGATCATCGGACGCTCTTGTCTGCATCGTCACCCGCTTGTCTCCCGCTGGAGAAGGCCCGACCCTCGACGCGCCGAGGAGTATCCACCGGTGGGTTTCCCGCCACCTACAGACCGCAGAGACGCCGACGACTCGACGTCCTTGCTGGGCCACAGTTCTTCATCATCTCTTTGCGGTCCAGAACTATTGTCACCGAGGTGCCCCGCACGCCTCTTCCTTGCAGGACACCAACGCTCTGTCGTCAACGAGCACCGCTAGGAACAAAGCTGTCACTTCCTTGCCATAGTTCACCCAGTTCACCGTCGGACGTTCGACGACCCATGACTCCCGCCTTAAAGGTAGGGCACTCAAGAAGGGCCGTCGATTCCCCGACACCGAACACCAAGTTCCCCGACACCTCTCGATGATCCATGGCTCCTGCCTGAAAGGGAGGCACTCAAGAAGGATCGGTCGGTGCATCGTCGGAGAACTGTACTCCACCAGGTACATTGGGGGGTTAAAACCTTTATAGGAAGAAGTAAGACTATGGAACATTATATGGACTGGGCTTGTGCTATATATCTTTATTTACAGGTTGCCCAGGTGAGGGGATCTCCACACAGAACTGTGTCTAGGTAAGGTGGCCAGTATTCTGATTATTGTTTCAACCGGGAGGATAGCACAGCGGCAGCGTGCACGTCTTGGAAGCAAGACGACACAAAGCAACAACAGGTTTGATCCTCGGGTCCGCGCTTAGAAACCTCTGAGTGTTTAAGCGCGTTATAAATACGTAACTAAGACAAAGAAAAAACACAATTACACAACTAAGAAAAACTAACAATTCCTGTAACAGCGCCTCGATGCCTGCGGGCTGTGTGAGCGCTTTATAAATGTAAAAAAATAAGGTATTCAGGCCATTCACTTCTCTCCAGACACTCACAACAAGTTATGTGTATTGGGACAAGTACCGAGCCATTCAACACTCCAAGCTGCATTCATACCGGTTTCGGGCAGGGTTGTCTCAGTCATTGTGTCAACCACCAGATACTAGACACCCACAACACAGAATGCATATTCGTCATACACTCTATTCACCCAGGTCCCACCCACAGGAGGTACCCACAACATACATCACCGGGAAGGCTCCAGCTAGTCTGGCTGGGCCTTCACAACAAAACCATATATGGCACTTCCACCCAACAGCCAGTCAGGGGAAAGGGACAGAGTCAGGGCTTCCCAGGACTTTGGGAAAACAAGGTAATGGGTAATAGAAAGCAAGAGGCCACCCGGGCCATCTTGTTTTCCATCAGGAATCAACTGATCCCAATGGCAGGGCCGGGGTATCCCAAAATGGAGGACACTCCGCGCACCTGTCAAATTCAGCATGGAGCTGCCACCAGCCCATACCCTGCTCTGTGGGCCACCCACAGGTGCCCAAAAACATACACTAGGGGCACAGGGTTGTACCCCCCCATGGGTGCCATAAGGGTATCCCACGGGTCCGTTCACCAAACCAAAAGAAAGAGAGCTGCACCGCCAGGAGTCCCACATGAACTCCTGCGTGGAAAACAGGAAAGAACACATGATAAAAAGCAGTAAAGGACAAGGATACGGAGGCCCTGTCCCTCCGATGCATTTCCAGCATCACTGTCGCCCCCCCCAGACTGAGGTGGAGGGTGCCTAATCTCCCACGGGATAGACACCCTCATCCAGACGGTCAACATACCTTCTGGAAAGGCCATCTGCATTATCGTGACTCTTCCCTGGTCTGTGCTCTATGGTGAAGTCTAGCCTTTGCAGACTAATGGACCACCTGAGCAGTTTCGGTATCTCACCCTTCATCTGCATAAGCCACTTTAGGGGCTTATGATGTGTTTGGACCTTGAAGGTAGACCCCGTAATGTAGGGCCTAAAACGCCTAACGCTTCAAACTATACTAAAACATTCCTTTTCAACAGTAGCCCACCTAAGTTCTCTACCCTTGAGTTGTCTGCTGATGAATATGATAGGATGTTCTCTCCCTTTGTCATCTAACTGGGACAAGACAGCTCCAATTCCAGTGTCGCAGGCATCCGTCTGGACGATAAAGGGTCGGCTGTAATCAGGCGCACACAACACGGGTGCCCGACACAGACTTTCTTTCAAGCCATCAAAGGCCCTCTGACAGTCTTCAGTCCATTTGACCTTCCTAGGCTGCTTGGGTGAAGTCAGAGCTGTCAGTGGTGCAGCTATGGTTCCATAGTCCGCTATGAAATTGCGATAGTACCCGGTGAGGCCCAAAAAGGCTCTCACCTGGGTTTGAGTAGTGGGAGTCTCCCAGTCCTGTACATCCTGTACCTTACTGGGGAGAAGTTGGATTTGACTCCCTCCTACCTCATGACCAAGATACGTGACTTTCCCCTGAGCTATCTGGCACTTGGTGGCCTTGATAGTGAGGTTAGCCCTTTTTAAGGCCTGCAACACTCTACCCAGATGAGTCAAGTGCTCTTCCCAAGTGGCACTGTAGACGGCAATGTCGTCTAAATAAACCACACAAAAGGCTTCCAGCCCACTGAGAGCATGATTGACCAATCTCTGGAAGGTGGCAGGGGCATTCTTTAACCCAAAAGGCATGACCCTAAACGGGTAGAGTCCCTCTGGTGTGGAGAACGCCGTCTTTTCCTTGGCATGGTCCGTCAGAGCTATTTGCCAATAGCCTGAGGTGAGGTCAAAGGTGCTCACAAATTTGGCAGCACCTATGGTGTCCACGAGCTCATCAGCCCGGGGCAAGGGGTGCGCGTCAGTTTTGTTAACGGCATTGACTCCTCGGTAGTCCACACAGAACCTCCAATCCTTGGTACTGGCCTGGGAACTTGCCTTGGGGACAAGGACCACTGGACTGGACCAGGAACTGGTTGAGGGTTCAATAACACCCAGATCCAACATCTTGGCGACCTCAGCCTGGATGTGGTTCTTAACCGTATCTGAAATTTGGTAACTCCTGCTCTTGACAGGCACGCTGTCACCAGTGTCAATCTCGTGCTTACACCACGGTGTAAGGCCTGGCGTCAGCGAAAACCGAGAGGCATACTGCTGGAGCAAAGTCCTGCAGGCCTTCTGCTGCTCGGTTGTCAAATCTGGAGAGAGCTGCACTCCCTCCACTGAGCCATCCTGAGGGTTGCTATGCAGCAAATCAGGAAGGGGCTCACTCTCATCCTCTTCTTGCTCTGAATCCAGCAAGAGACATGAGACTTCTGCTCTCCTGTGGAACGGCTTGAGCCTATTAACATGGAATACCTGAGGGGCTACCCCTGGGATTCCCATGTCAACCAGATAGTTGACCTCGCCCATCTTGTAGACTATCCGGAAGGGTCCAGTCCATTTATCTGCCAATGCCCGAGGCTTGGTAGGCCCCATCACGAGGACCTCCTGACCCGGAGTCCACTCCACTTGCGATGCTTTAAGGTCATGCCAGTATTTGTTCAATTCCTGGCTGGCCTTGAGATTCGCCGTTGCTTGACACATCATCTGTGTCATCCTCCGTCTGAGACCTAACACATAGTCCCCCACTTGCTTGGCGGGACCGGGAGGGGTGGCTTCCAAGCCTTCTCTGATCAAGGCGAGGGGCCCCCTCACGGGATGTCCAAAGAGCAACTCAAAGGGGCTGAAACCAACACCCTCTTGAAGTACCTCTCGGTAAGCAAACAGCAGGCATGGCAGGAGGAGCTCCCATTTCCTCCTTAGGGGCTCTTCCAAAGCACCTAGCATGCCCTTGAGAGTTTTATTAAATCTCTCAACCAGACCATTGGTCTGGGGGTGGTAAGAAGTGGAGAACTTGTAGGTTTCCCCGCATTCTTTCCACATGGTTTTCATGAAACTAGACATGAAGTTGGATCCTCGGTCAGAGACAACCTCCTTGGGGAATCCAACATGGGTGAAAATGCCCAGGAGGGCCTGGGCAACCACCTTGGCAGTAACAGTCCAAAGGGGTATAGCCGCAGGGTACCTGGTGGCATGATCTACCAAGACCAGGATGAACCGATGTCCACCTGACGTGGGAGGGTCAAGGGGACCGACGATGTCAATGCCCACCCTCTCAAACGGTGTGCCAACCACTAGCAATGGCTGCAGTGGGGCAATGACACTGCCTCCAGTCTTGCCAGACAACTGACAAGTTGGGCAGGTCCTGCAGTGGGACTCCACTTCTACTCCCATTCGAGGCCAGTAGAAATGGGCAGATAGCCTCATCTTTGTCTTCTTGGTACCAAGATGACCAGCCAAGGGCACCTCATGCACCAACTGCAGTAGGAAGGGCCTGTAAACCTGGGGTACCACCAACCTCTTGAGGGCACCAGCTTCAGGCTTAGTGGGCTCACTAACAAGGAGCTCACCCTCCCAATAAATCCGGAACGACCTAGGCACTTCGCCTTGTGCCTGGGACAGGGCCTGTTTCCTCAGACCCTCGAGAGAGGGACACTCTCTCTGTACTTTACAGAAGTCTGCCCGGGAGGGTCCCCCTTCAGCTAACAAGCATTGAAGATCGGGATGATCCTCCGGGTTGAGAACCTCTCCCACAGGAGAGTCTTCTGGCTCTTCTCCCACAGGAGTTGAGACGGGGTTTACCACTGGACCCAGCCCGTCCGGAGCATGGATCCCAATGGGTGCTGTAGGAAGAGCAGGAAGAGAAGGGGCTCCCTCCACAGAGGTGGCCTTCTTGCTCTTCCTTCGTCATGCCTTAGGCCGCGCCTTCGGCTCGGGTACCTGACTCACAGCCAGACCCGGTGTCACCTGGGACCTAGTGACCGCAGCAGCAGTCATGGGAAGACCATCCGTGATCAATCCCAACTCGACTAGATCGTCACCTAACAGAATGTTAGCAGGGACGTTGTCCTGAACCAGGACAGGAAGCTTTGCTGTCTTGTCTCCAATTACGAGTGTGACTCGGGCTACAGGCGATAATTTGGGAGGCCCACCAGCTAACCTGGTGGTTCTCAGAGGAGCGTCTACATAGTCCTCTGGCTTGACCAGGGTCCTGTCCACCACTGTCATGCTTGCCCCAGTGTCTCTCAAAGCAGTAGAAGGCTGGCCATTCAGGAGGACACTTCTCAGAAATCTACAGGTGTTCTGTGGGAGAGTCGCCAGTACTTCCGCGTACTGGTCCCAGGCCCCAAGGCACACTAAGGAAATCTCTACGGGAGCACCAAAAGCGATCCCGGTAGAGGAGGGGAGGGCCGTGGCCTCCACCTCGGACATGGGGTAAGGGTAGGTCAGGCTGACAGCCTGTACTCCAAGTGCCTTACCTTTACACTTGGAGTCACCCCTTTTGTAATACAGAGCCCCACAGTCTCAACAAGTGCCGGGAGTGCAGGGTACGGTACTGGAACCACCGGGAGCCTGCTTTGCAGCAGGTGGACCACTACTCTTATTCCCACCCACAGATGACTTATCCCCACTAGATCTTTGGGTCTTAGGAGAGGAGGGTTTAGGTTTATTCGACTTTGACTGCTTTTGGGACTCCTCAGCTTTCAGAGAGGTCCCCTTTTCTTTGTCCTTGTCCTTCCCACTGGAGTCCTTAGGGGACACCCGGTGGGAGACCCACTTGTCAGCCAACCTAGCCAGCTTAATGGATCCAAAATGTTCTGGTCAACAACAAACTGACGCAGCTCTGGTGAACAGGCTTCAGAAAAATGCTCAAAAAACAACAGGTGGGACAATTCAACAAAAGTTTTCACCTTGTAACCATCAATCCACCCCATCATATTCATTTGCGCAGCACTCACCCAGTCAACCCAAGACACATTCTCTCTTTTCTTAAAATCCCTGAACCTTTTAAGGTATTGGGTAGGCCTCTTGCCAAACTTGGCAATCAAAGCAGACTTCATGCACTCATACTGACCCCTTTCTTCCACAAAGCTTCAGAATACAGTCATATCCAGTTTGAGGCACTCTGCTTAGCAAACACTTAGCCCAATCTCTTTTGTCAACATCATGAATTGCACAAGCCATTTCAAACGCTTCAATCCATTGGAGGATATCAGAACCCTCCGAAAACACACCAACCAAATCCTTCATAAATTTAGTTGCTGGGGACCTGACACTCTCACTCGAGCTTTCTCTAGCTGTATTCTCTGACATTCAGTGTCATTGTCTTTGAGTTCAGGATCGCTATTCTTGATTTCCACTTGTTGCGCCAGCTCCTCTTTCTTAAGCTCAGCATCTATTTCCAACTTGCGATATTCAAAGGCCAATTTCATCCTTAATAACTCAAGTTCCAAGGAATTGCTGGGGTTCGGAACAGAGGCAGCAGGAATGGCGGCATTCCCAGAAACAGATTCAGTAGAAACCCCAGGGGCAGAGTCCTCATTGATTGCATTCCCCTCCTCATCAAGAGTTTCACCATCGGTCTGGTAGTCCACCAGGGCAGCTATCAGCTCAGCCCTAGACTTATCCACAAAGTCTAACTCCCTGGCTTCACAAGCACTCTGGAGAGCCTCTAAGCTCATCCGAGTCAATTTACCATTCGCAATGGACTCCATTGCTTGTAATGCAGTTATTTTGTACACACCCAAACCTTAATCGAATAAAGTGCAGGTATTTTGTAAGTGGCATGGTTATACACTGATTCTTAAAACCATAAGCATCCCACCGCTTCCACCAGTGTAAAGACTGGTAGGGGGTGTCTGTACTACCGCTCTCTATATGGTAGAGGAGAGGCACAGCCGACCCCAGACAAGATTCTCTATTCGGTAGCAATGGACGAGCAATCAAGGCCTAGCTTCTCAGGAGGTGATGCGGGCTGGTTCTTAAGTACAGTGTGATCCCCGAACCCCCACAAAGGAATGTCCACACACTGCATTACTGAAAACACAGTCTTTATATAATAATATTCAAAGGTATGTACACGATCACAATAGCGCACTTTGTACTTGGAAGTCAATAATGATAAATATATACACGTCTAGAGTGGTACCACTAATGTTATCAAATCTCATTAAAGTGCATCAACTGTACGGTTAAAATGTCACACAGATCAATAACGAGTAAACCAGCAATAGAGATAGGCAGGAACGTAAGAGGGTTGAAACAATAGGCAGAATACTGGCCCCGTTACCTAGACACAGTTCTGTATGGAGATCCCCCCACCTGGGCAACCTGTAAATAAAGATATATAGCACAAGCCCAGTCCATATAATGTTCGATAGTCTTACTTCTTCCTATAAAGGTTTTACCCCCCCAATGTACCTGGTGGAGTAGAGTTCTCCGACGATGCACCGACCGATCCTTCTTGAGTGCCTCCCTTTCAGGCGGGAGCCACGGATCATCGAGAGGTGTCGGGGAACTTGGCGTTCGGTGTCGGGGAACGAACATCCCTTCTTTAGTGCCCTCCCTTTAAGGCGGGAGTCACGGGTCGTCGAACATCCGACGGTGAACTGGGTGAACTATGGCAAGGAAGTGACAGCTTCGTTCCTAGTGGTGCTCGTCGACGACAGAGCGTTGGCGTCCTGCAAGGAAGAGGCGTGCGGGGCACCTCGGTGACAATAGTTCTGGACCAGAAAGAGATGATGAAGAACTGTGGCCCAGCAAGGGCGTTGAGTCGTCGGCATCTCTGCGGTCTGTAGGTGGCGGGAAACCCACCGGTGGATACAACTCGGCGTGTCGACGGTCGGGCCTTCTCCAGCGGGAGACAAGCGGGTAACGATGCAGACGAGAGCGTCCGATGATCAATGGAAGTTCTTAGGCAAATGGGAGCACGCCGGCTCCGGTCGGCGATGGCGGTCGTCGACAGTGGCGGACAACAGTCCGAGTGCTTCTCCTTGGAGTTCCGCAGCAGTCCCCGTATCGGGTCAGCAGCCTGTCGAAGGTCTGTCTACCAGGTAGCGTTGGCAAAGATCAGCTGTGCACGATGGTCCCTCGTAGCTCGGGAAGAGGGCGCCTTACCAGGTCCTCTCTGGGTCAGTCCCTGGAGGCAGAGCAGCTTTCAGATTGTGAAGGAGAGCAACAGCAATTCTTCTTGTCCAGCAGGGCTTCAAGGTCAAGCGTCAGTTAATCCAGTTACTCGTCGTAGTGGACTTCAGCTTCTGAACACGATTCCTAGCAGTGAGAGGTCCCCAGATATACTGTTGATCTCCCATTCATTCCACTGGGTCACACTCAAGCATCCAATCACGACTACGGGCATTCATGCAGGCAGGCAGCCAATCAGGCACACAAGGTATTCAGGCCATTCACTTCTCTCCAGACACTCACAACAAGTTATGTGTATTGGCACAAGTACCGAGCCATTCAACACTCCAAGCTGCATTCATACCGATATCAGGCAGGGTTGTCTCAGTCATTGTGTCAACCACCAGATACTAGACACCCACAACACAGAATGCATATTTGTCATACACTCTATTCACACAGGTCCCACCCACAGGAGGTACCCACAACATACATCACCGGGAAGGCTCCAGCTAGTCTGGCTGGGCCTTCACAACAACACCATATATGGCACTTCCACCCAACAGCCAGTCAGGGGGAAGGGACAGAGTCAGGGCTTCCCAGGACTTTGGGAAAACAAGGTAATTGGTAATAGAAAGCAAGAGGCCACCGGGGCCATCTTGTTTTCCATCAGGAATCAACTGATCCCAATGGCAGGGCCGGGGTATCCCAAAATGAAGGACACTCCGTGCACCTGTCAAATTCAGCATGGAGCTGCCACCAGCCCATACCCTGCTCTGTGGGGCACCCACAGGTGCCCAAAACATACACTAGGGGCACAGGGTTGAACCCCCCCATGGGTGGCATAAGGGTATCCCACGGGTCCGTTCACCAAACCAAAAGAAAGAGAGCTGCACTGCCAGGAGTCCCACATTAACTCATGCGCGGAAAACACGACAGAACACACGATAAAAAGCAGTAAAGGACAAGGATAGGGAGGCCCTGTCCCTCCGATGCATTTCCAGCATCACACTCCAGATGAGCGTATCTGACTCACCTCCACTGGAGATTTCCTGACCACAAGCCAGCCCATTATCTTTGTGCTGCTCTCCTGTGTTGGGCCCTGCCTACCTGTACCACATGGGGTTATCTTTGATCTTATCTGACCCCCTGTTGCTCGCTGGACTGGAGTAGAGGCCCTTCTCCCGTAGCCATGCACCCAGACTCTAGGCCCTGGTCACAACCATCACAGCATATCACATCCATAGAGCGAGCCCATAGAATCGAACATCTATCAAATATTTGCAAATCTACAGTTTGTGTACTGTTTGCTTTGTATAGTTTGTATGTGAAGTTTTGGCTATGTCATGTAATTAATATTGTAGAGTTTGGTAACAAGCACTGCAGTATAACATATCCATGGAAGTTGCAGTATAACATATCCATGGAAATAAACATTTTGTATTGTGGTGTATGGTTAGATGGTTGCTTCAATAGTTGTGTTATGGAGCAGTATTTGTGAGTTGTATTATAATATACTTACTTTTTGATTTTTTGTGATTGGATATATTTTTTTCATGACTTGGGTAACTGGAGCCGGTATTCTTTTTCAATTTCTGTGATAAAAGAAAAGATCATGTTAGTGTAGGTAGTTTATAAAGACTTATTGCATTGCATAATAGACATGTCTGCTTTATTTCGACCCTCATATTTAGTAGTTTACAAACCAGTGTACTGTGCAATTTGCTCAGTTTCTGTGTTTGTTTCTTAAATCATTGGGTCTGTTGAAAAAAAATCCATGTTGGATTAAAAAAAACTTTTTTGTTATGGTACAGTACATTTCTTTCTTTGTTTTCAGTGTTTACTTGGTGTTTCTGGCTAATATTCTATCTGTTAGCTTGTTGCAGTTTGTTAGATACCTGTTGTCGAATTGTAACTGCTTATAGTTTTTTATTTATATTCTGAAGTTGCTCATCTATCTGTTGGGTTGTTGCAGATTTTTGGGGCAGTTAGATACCTGTTGGCGTATTCTAACTGTTTATTTCCTGTTATATTTTAGTGATATTGATTTATTTGTTTGGTTGTTGCAAAATCTTGGGGCAGTTAGATACCTGTTGGCGTATTCTAAGTGTTTAATTCTTCTTATAATTTAGTGGTATTGATTTATCTGTTTGGTTGTTGCAGAATCTTGGGGCAGTTAGACACCTGTTGGCGTATTCTAAGTGTTTATTTATTCTTATAATTTAGTGGTATTTATTTATCTGTTTGATTATTGCAGAATCTTGGTGCAGTTAGATACCTGTTGGCGTATTCTGTTTATTGTTTTCTAATTGAAGTTTTATTAAGGTTAATGCACAGATTAGTTATTACATTTTGGTGAAGGTGTTCTTACCAAGTGATACTTGACCATGTGTGAATCCAGTCAGCTTGCAGTTGTTTTTGGTACCATCTGCATTGTAAAGTAGAAGCATTAGTATTACGTATTTACTATGTGTTTGTATTTGTAAGGTGGAGCAATTATCTGAATTGCAGGTAGTACATAATCTGCCATGGATTGCATTTTGTAAAAGTTGCTGAAATGGAACGGATTCACAGTTAGGTATACATACACGGAGCGTTCATTAGGGATTTGTTCCTGTGCCACATTGTTGCAGAGAGTGCATGTATGTTTCCACATGTATGAAATCTGGAAGATTTCATTTACAGTATGTTTTTGTTTTCCAGTACTTGTAGTAAGTACATTAGAAATTATTGTGGATCTTCTTGTGAGTTTATAGTGAATTTCACCATTCCAGCATAGTAGGCCAATTCTTGTCTTATTCCATGAACACTGTGTGTGTTGTCAGGATTGTTGCTTGCATTTCTATGAAGGAATAACATTTGCAAACACAATTGGTCTGTATTGTGGAGATAAATGTTGTCAACAATTGGTGGCAATTGGAATAGAATATGTATTGCTACATTTGCGTAGCAATTTACACCAGTTATATTTGAAAATGTGAATGGACCAGATAGTTCTGTGTCCAAGTCATTTCTTTGGAGTGTGTGTTGCTTCTTTGAAGAAGTACCTGAGATACTTTGAGTAGTAGATTCTTCTTTGGTTGTAGTAATTGATGACGTATTAGCTTCTTTTTACTCTCTTTGGAGGATTTGCAGTGAGATCCTGTTGCATTTCTGTTTGAAGTAGTTTTCTTTTACAACATTTTGTTTTTTTGTGGAACAGGATAGGTTTTGGATGGGGTATACAGTGAACTTAGTCTATTGTTTTCTAAAATGCAAGGAATATCAGCGTTTACTTTACTTGCATCAAAGTTGATTAGAAATAGACCGTCAAGTGTACGTAAGCGTGATAGTGCTAGGTAGCTCATGCCTTCTTTAAAGTCTGTGTTCCCAATATTTATTAATGCTTTATCATGGGTAAAACTGTGTGATTTGTGAATGGTGACTGCGTATGCTAGAGTTAGAAAAAGTACTCTCTGCGTACATACGTGTCTTTGAAAAGAAGGAATCGAGCAGTTGAGCATCCTATCTTTTTTACTTCTGATAGTTGGTCAAAGAGAATATTGACAAACTGAATGTTGTTGTCACGTGGGTATGTTTGAAAGCCAACAACTGTACCAAGTGCTCCATTAACTAGTCCTTTCTCCACGTCAAGGTTACGTTTACGCATTACTCTACAGTTTAAAGATAATTTTAATATTTTCTCCAAACCAGTGTTGGAGTTTTCTAAGGTATTTAGTCTTGTTGTGGCTTGTTTACACATGGGTAGTGTCATACAAGTATGTCCAGTTTGTCTGTGGAGCAAATTTCAATTATTGAATGCATTTCTTTTTTCAACATTGTTTCATTGAATTTTGAACAGCTTGCAAGAGTTGGCATCAAGGACGTTCAAGAGACATTTTTGTGTGCTCATTTTTCCATGACATCAGTAGCACATGAATTATAGCCATACAGTGCATGGATGTGTCGGGTTTTTAATATTGATTGTGGTTCTTGAGGTAGTACATCAACTCTAATACTTTTTAAAATGTTGGCGTATTTGAGGTCTGCAGACTGGCACATGTTTTTTGTTAATTCTCTGTATTGGAAATCTTGCCAAAGGTTGACATTTCGTATGCTGCCAATGGTTTTATGGCAGCGTTTGTGTCCTAAGGTTTTAAAAATAGGTTCACCTTTCACTGGTGTCAGTTGAAGAAGATCTCCGAAAACAATAATTTGTTTTCCTCCAAATAGCTCTTCGGAGTTTGTTTTGAGTACTTCTTGTAATCTGAGGTGAATCAAGGCCAACATTAGGTTGGAGACCGTGCTCAATTCATCTATTAGTAGCATTTTCATTTGTTTTAACACTCTGCATAGTTCCATTGCAGCTTCTGTAGAAAGTTTTTAATATTCTAATTTGTTTTGGTGTTCTACAGGAAGGAATAGTAATCAGTGTAAAGTGACACTGCCTATGCTGTAGGCAGCTAAACCTGTGGGGGCAGTTACAACAGCTGACAGTTTGTTGTTTGTCAATTGTTGAAGGAACTTACTGATGATTTGTTTTGTCTGAACCAGCTTAGCCACTGACGTATAGTAGTATAGGTTTGTAATTTTGGCAACTCCATTCTTTATTTTCATTTTGTACACCATGTGCAATTTATTTTATTACTTCTTGAAAAATGTTACGCTGCTAATTGTTCATTTTTGATTGCAGTACAGTTAAGTCTTCTGTATCTTCTTCATAGTGACACATGGTGTTTTCTACTTCTGCCATAGCTAATTCTGCATCATTTGCTATTAGTGACTGTCTCAGTAGTTCATGGCTTCCTGTTATAGAAGGTTGACTACTGTCGGGAGTGTCTTTATCTAGTTGGGCCTGGAGTTCTTCTTCGTGTTGCTGATCATTGTGCAACATTGTTTTGTACTGTTAAAGTTTACATCTGTTAAAGTGCTTTCATTTGCTTTGAAAGCGTCTTCATAGGAGTCATAGATATCAGGGACATGTATATATATATAGTTCTTTATGTTGAGGAGTTTTTAATGACAATTTGATATGATTAATTAATCTTTGTTTGGTAAGTTTCACTAAGCTGCCTTCACAATTTGTCACTCTGTATCTACCTTTATTTTCATCTGGTTTAATATTATTTTTGTATGTGAAGTTTTGGGCTATGTGGTATAGACACATAGTTTCTAAAGTGGTACTCCTGTTTGGGTAGTATGTATCTAGTAAATTGGGGGGCGTGGCTAACTGCCATGTAGAACAGACGTGTCCTCAGGCAGCTCCTTCGATGTGCCTTTGATTTTGCCGTAAACTAGTAGCTTTTCCTCTTGTAAACTATTGAAAATCCCTGAGCACGCAGTAGATTGCCTGGGGCACCTCCGGCCGAACTTTGGAGCACCTGCGGGTCCCCTCTGCGACAGCACGCCGAGCGAGGAGAGATGACGGGACAGAGAAAATGGCGCCCACCACGGAATTACCTTCACCGCCGCGCCTCGCACCAGTGATCACGGGCGGTGCCCGCTTGGCGAGATCGCCGCCTTACAAGTAGCTAAGCCGGCAACGCGGATACAGCGGAGCGCTCTGCGCGGCGAGGATCCTGCCTTGTGGTCGAGGGCTGCTCGCGGTCGCTGCTGAGAAGAAGGAGCGGCAGACCAGACTCGGTGGCCCGCGCAGACCTGCATCGCGGCAGCCCGCGGGGCGGTGAGGAGCGGGTGCATCGGGGGGACGAGCCGCGGCGGCACACCTGCTCCGGAGCACCGGGTGCCCCGCGAGAGTGAGGTGAGGAGTTGGAGGGTGGGGGCATAGACTACGCCGCTGCTCCGCGCCTCGCCCAGGTGGCCCCCCCCCGCTCTCCCTGCTCAGGATCATCCTTCTCCGTTCCTGCGGTGCCCGGCATTAACGGCTGTGCCCGGCCACCGTGGCCCTGGGCACGACAGAGTCTCTTCACTGTCGGCCCACCGGGCCCCTCTGGAACGCTGCGACCCCGCTGAAGGGACACCTAATCTTCCCGGCCTGGAGGACCCTCCACGGCGCTCCCAACTCACCGGACATTGACAGGGGGCGCAAATTAGAGCCTTTGTCGCCCCCCACATACATTACAAGAGGTGGAAGAAGCACAATTGGGCGGCGGGACTGTGGGCAACGTCCCTCATTGTTGGCTGGGCACCACCGAGACCACCTCAAGCGGACCCCAGGACCCCCCTCAGGCGGATCCAAGCACAGCTGAGCTTCATTGCAGCACCCCCCCAGCCCCCTTGAACTCTACTGCCCTTGCGGGAAGGGCGCCCGGACTTGCCCGCCTTCGGGTTCCACCCCTACGCTCCCCACTCACCTGATACACGGTTGGGGGCTGGGGGCTCGCAGAAGCCATTGCTACCCTGGGCTCTACCCTAGGTACACCGCAGAAGAAGAGCAAAACTCACTCGAGCTGGAGGACCGAGCGCGGCGCGCCCCGCTGGCACCGCTCCTAGGCTGCACCCCCCGTGGTCCCCACCAGGCTAATCGGAAAGTAAGTTTGCGGCCCCGCCTGTCTCCGGGGGAATGACCACCAAGGGGGCGAGAAGTAAAAATAAACAAACCACCATGGAGACCTATGCAGCTGCTAGGCCCAATGCCTCCACCATCACCACGGAGGCACAGGGAGCTGACCCCCCTGAACCAGCGAACTCCCAGCTCCTGGAGGCCATCATAACGTTACAAAAGACAATGGAGAGCAAGATAGACGCTGTTGCTATAGATCTGAACCTACTACGGCAGGACGTACGCTCCATAGCCAGTAGAACTGATGCACTGGAAACCCAAGTGCGCGAGAACACTGAAACTAAGACTCAGCTCCTAAAGGAGGCAGACATCCTAGCGCAAAAGATTAAAAACCTGGAGGACAGGGCTGATGAGGCAGAAGGGCGCGCGCGCCGAAACAATATCAGAATTATAGGCTTGCCCGAGGGCATCGAGGGGAACGACCCCACGAACTATGTCGAGGACCTCCTACTCCAAGAAATCGGAGCCGGGAAACTTTCGCAGGGATTTACCATTGAAAGAGCTCATCGATCCCTCACCAAACGGCCGCCCCCAGGCAACCCTCCCAGGCCAATAATTGCCAAGGTCCTCAATTATAGAGACAGAGAGACGATTCTGGCTTTTTCAAGATCGGGAGGCTGCATCCTAAGGAACTCAGCAAGAATTGCCATTTACCCCGATTATACCCTCCAGGTCCAAATGAGTAGAGCCCAGTTCATTCATACTAAAGCTAGGCTGAAGAGTGCCGGCCTGCGGTACATGCTCCTGTACCCAGCGAGGTTGAAAATCCTGCATAACAATAAAGCCCTCCTATTCGAGACACCTGCTGAAGCTAGTGAATGGATGGATAGAGAACAGATCCCCGACGTTGAAGTTAAGCAGCGCAGACCACGGCTGTAGCCCGATGTGCCACGCATACATCCCCCAGGCAATCTTACAGTGGAACATTGCACCACGATTTGAATGCGGCAACATAGAATTAATTGGAGCTGCACTGGACACTAACTGCTTGCCTAGTGACACCATTTGAAGCAGACTCACCTCTCCCCCACCGAGTTAGTTTGGGTATTTAACCCGCCCGTAGGGCACCAAAAGACCCAAGGTCGGATGGTGCGGAAACGGGGTAGTCAGAACGGGGGCAACCCCGCTAGACCAGTTTTGTTAATGGGAAGTTTTAAGTCCATTGTTTATCTCGTTGTTAAGTTTTGGGGAGTTATAGTTAGCCGGGAAACACCAAGACCACGGAGAAACCTTGCACGCAACGAGACACTAGGAAGTCCTCATATGCCCACAGGTGCGACCACCAAACAAGCTTCACTCCCATGGCTGACGCGATAAAGATTATGACGTGGAACGTCAGAGGCATGAATAACTTTGTTAAACAGCGCCGCATCCACGCACACCTTAGAAGGTGCAAGATTGGGATTGCTATGCTCCAGGAGACGCACCTAACCCCGACAAAACTGGACGCATTAGCAAAGGTATGGCGGGGACTCCTGATAGGATCCTCTTACTCCTCCTATGCAAGGGGGGTTTTGATTTGGATTAACCCGACCATCCCCTTCAGGCTGATAGGCACCAAAACAGATGATGAGGGCAGGATGGCCCTCGTGCATGGCACCATTGAGGGTAAGGAGTTATGCTTGATTAGCACCTATGCACCCAATCATGATACGACAGTTTTTTTCCACTCCCTATGTCCACGACTCAGCCCTTATAGGGACGCCATTATGATCTGGGGGGGCGACCACAACTGCACCCTTAACCCCCTATTGGATAGGTCAGATTCCAAGCATACTCGCCCATCCCCTCCGGCCAAAATACTATCCAAGCTAGCACACCAGCTGCTTCTCCAAGACTTGTGGAGGGAGCTCCACCCCGTACAACGGGAATATTCCTTCTACTCCCCACCTCACTCCGTCCACACCAGGCTGGATTATCTTTTTGTAAGCCAAGAACAGCAAGCCATGTTTAACGAGGCACACTACCTTCCCAGAGTGCTGTCTGACCACTCCCCACTGGTCGCCACTTGGGAGGTGTTCCCACCTAGGCCCCCCTTGCCAACTTGGAGACTTAGGGCTGAAGCCCTGCTAGACGTAGTCTTCCACGAGCGCATGAAAGATTGCACTGAGGACTTTTGGCTGAGAAACTTGAACAGCGTGAAACACGTGGGCACGGCGTGGGAAGCGTATAAGGTGGTCATGAGGGGAGAGATGATTGCATCCATAGGGGGGGCCCAAAGATCCATCATAACTTCTCTAGAACAATCTGAGAGACAGCTGGGGGAACTGGAGAACAGGGCCGACTCATCCCCCGAACACCAGCGTAGGTTAACCGAGTTGAAGCAAACCTGCCTAACACACTGGGAATCCCTGGGGAAATTGAGTTACGCCAAGCACATTGAAAGAACCCATGCCCTGGGAGATAAACCTGGGAAACTTCTAGCTTGGCTTTATAAGAGGGAGATCCCCCGGACACCAATCTGTCACATACTCAAACCAGATGGAGCTACCGCACATGCCCAAAATGAAATCAACGCAGTTTTCTCTGAGTTTTATCGTAACCTTTATTCTAATAATTCGCCCCCTACTGGCACTGAAATTGAGGATGTCCTGGACACCATCGAGCTGCCAAAATTAGACGCACAGTCCTCAGAAGCCCTAGACGAACCCATCACTCCTGATGAAGTGAGGGTTACCATTAGATCCCTACCATCCGGGAAAACCCCAGGCACAGACGGCCTTCCCTGGGAATTCTACAAGGCATACGAGGAAACTCTGGCTCCTCTGCTGGCCCTAGTGTTTAATGAAGCCTACGAACGTGGCACCCTCCCTGATTCTATGAGAGAGGCCGTTATCATCCCCCTACTTAAGCCTGGGAAGGATGGGTCTGACTGTGGCTCTTACAGGCCGCTCTCTATGTTAAATGTAGACAGCAAGATTTTAACTGCCCTGTTAGCAAATAGACTGCGCAGAGTAATCCCCCTACTGATTCACTGCGACCAAACGGGTTACGTGCCGGGGCGTTCCATCACAGAAAATCTGCGCAGGTTACACCACGTGATTTACAGCACAGAACATAGGCCCCAGAAATATGCAGTCGCATCACTTGACGCTACCAAAGCCTTTGATTCAGTGCAGTGGGAATGGCTTTACGCCACCATGGTAAAAATGGGAATAGGACCAGTTTTTTTGAAATGGACCCAATTGGTTTACACTAACCCAACCGCTAGGGTGCGCACAAATAAGATTTATTCTGACAAATGGTCCCTCCATAGAGGTACCCGCCAGGGATGCCCCCTTTCCCCCATGTTATATATTATTGCTACCGAACCCGTGGCTGCCTACCTTAGACAGGAATACGGGGATGGGGGCATCGAGATAGATGGTGTGACCCACCTCGTCTCCATGTATGCAGACGACACGCTGTTGTTCCTACACAACCCAGAACATCTCCTACCCTACATCCTCGAAACCTTGGACGGATTTCACAAATGTACGGGGATACAGATCAACAGGGACAAGTCTTGCCTCTACCCTCTCGCAGCCCTATATAACGAGGGGTTTGGGTCCCTGCCCCCCTTAGATCTCCATTGGCAAGTGTCCTCCTTCCGATACCTTGGCATCACTATACATCGGAATCCATACACAGAGCACATCCTCAACACGGTTAGGGCTAAAGACACCTTGGAAAAATCTATGGATTTTTGGGGCAGACTCCCACTCTCCGTGGCCGGACGTGCAGGCCTCCTCAAAATGGTGGCACTCCCCCGCCTCTTACACAATTTTACCAATGTCCCTTTCAACATCCCCTCCTCCTTTTTTAGACACATACACAAACTCTGTAGGAGATTCCTCTGGCAGGGGGGTAGGCATAGAGTGGCGCTAGAAACACTTCAAAGACCCTATGAGAGGGGAGGACTGAAAGTCCCCAACTTTGAATGGTACTATCTTGCGAGCCAGTTAAGACATGTGATGCGGTGGATGGCTGATGAGGCTACCACAGACACCCGACTCCTCCAACCCGCCTTGCCTCGACTACTACTCAGGGACCTACTTTGGGTCGAAGAGGGTGCAACACGGCACTGCCCTTTCTTGGCCAAGCTTGGGATCCAGCTCTGGAAACGGGCCTGCAAAACAGTGGGGGCGGCAGACCCATACTCCCCGCAAATCCCCATAGCAGCAATCATGGCCAAGCGCGCATGGGGACAGGTGGAAGTGCGTGCCCAGTGGGAACCCTACAGCGTGGCTACATTAGGGGACATGGTCCTAGAACAAGAGATCTTAACGTTCAATGAACTTAGCGAGGCCACTGGGCTACCCCCCGGTCAGTTTTTGCTCCACAGAGCAGTAGTACAAACCATTAAGAACAGATGGCCTGAGGCCACCAACCTCTCAATTGAACAGGAGACTATTGAAACAATGTTAGATACAGCCGAGGGAGGCCATGAAACTTCAAGACTTTACGAAGCCTTGATGCAAGGCGCGACCAGAGGTGAACTCAAGAGTAGAGCTAAGTGGGAAGGCGAACTAGGCCTCGAATTCGAAGATAAAGAATGGTTGCAGATATCCCACTATCACAAGAAAATCTCCAGGAATGCCTGCTTACAACTTATCCAGCTGTACATCCTCAATAGAGCCTATCTCACACCAGAAGTCATATCGAAATTCAGAGGCGCGGGAACACAGGTGTGCCCCAAATGCAACGAACCCAATGTTGGAATGACCCACATGTTCTGGGGTTGTTCTGTGATACAGGATTTCTGGGCACAAATAAAGGAAAGAGTGGCTGGCGCAGACATCGAATTGGAAGTTCATAGGCCAACGGCCTGTATTTTGGGCAGTTATAAGCGCAGCACTAAAAACAAGCCCCTAAACAAACTCAAAGACCTGATATATATAACAGCGAAGAGACGTATAGCCATGGGATGGAAGAGCCCCAGAGGCCTAAGCGAAGCACAGTGGTGGGGGGATCTTAAGATATGGATAACTGCCGAGACTGGAGCATGGGAAACTGCAATCCATGAACAGAGGCTGGACTCTAGCGGTGAACTACAGCGCTGGGTAGCGCTAACAGTACCGCTACTTAATCCCAGGATGCCAGATAATGCCTCAGACAAAACGTGTAGCCCTGGCCCAGAAGCTGGCACTAAGAGTGGATGGAATGTCTGTGGTCTTGGGGGGGTGGGGAGGGTGGGAGGGGAGGGACAGAAACTTGATGCATAATTGAAAATGCCTCATTGATTATGACTACTGTTCGTTTTAATTGCTTTAATTGTTAAAACCCAATAAAGATGTTTAAAAAAAAATGTATCTAGTAAATTGTTTTTCAAAATGTCTTTGCTGTTGGGATCATTTTTGGCTATTGTTTCTATGTCGTCATATGATTTGAGAACTCTTTTTCTAGATTTAACAGGACCAAGACTTAGCCATACTATATTTTCAGATTTTCCATACAAAGCCATACCGGTTAAATGATCTGCAGCTTCATAGCAGCCACATTCTCTATGAGAGAGCATTTTTATGCCTAAGCTGTAAAATTTCTTAGACATTGTTTTGTCCATTGATAGGTCATCCCAGAGGTCTTGAAGCTCTGTTTTTTTCTGCTTTGGTTAAGTAGGCTGTAACATATCGTGCAACTGCATTGGAATTGTCTGCAATGTACTGCACATCTATGTTTGCATTCCATAAGAGGGCAATGATTGCATTATAATCATTGATATATGTTGCTTCTTCTGTTCTTTTTATGTAATATGTGTTCTTAGGTGATTTAACTTTAACACTATGTTTAACTGAAGACATGAAGTTGTTTACTTGACCTGTTGCTTAGGGAAACCAAAGCGGCATTTGGTGTAGTATTTCTTTTTGTTTTTGTTTTTGTATTTGCGACAATAATATTTCCCAAATGTGTGTCTTTGAAATTGTAAAATGTGTGCATGAAGATCACTATTTGTTGCTTCTGATGGAATTTCACAAGTGACATATTTTTCGATAAACTGTAAAACAGTGTATCACTGTCTTGACCAAATTCAGGAGCATCTTTAATCCATAAAAGCATGTGGATATGTGGTGCTCCTCTGGCTTGGTATTCTTTTCTCCAAAAGAAGTGTTGCACTTCTCTGAGGGGAGGAACAGTTTTATTACAAATCAAGTGTAGCATAGCAATGAAGCGATGATTGAAATATCTAGAAACATTAACAGGATTTAGAGAGAAAAGTTCTCCAGGTGTTAGTATATCTATGTTTGTTTTGTTTTTGTTTGATATGAGTAGGAAATCATGTAAATCTTCCGATGCATATTCTGCACAACTTAATGTAACAAAGCAAGTGGGTGGGCCAAGGTTTCTTATCATACAACGTACATCTCTGTGATGTCGGAACCAGTACTCTTTAGCACCACGCATGTTTGCTAACAGATTTGTAATGCATGATTGTAAAACCTCTTCTTTTTCTTGCACTTTTTGTAGTAATTGCGTAGTAGACATATTTTTAAAGTGGGTACCTGATTTCAATGTGTGTGCAACTCCGTAGCATAGAGTTGCTAGTTCACTTTCAAAGAGAAGGTGGAGCATGTATTCCACATTTTATCTGAATCTGAGATCTTCAGAATACATTTTTAATGAGTGGTATTCTGATGCTGTTATCTGAGTGGGTCTATCATCGTACCTTCCTCCTTTCCCAGTAGGAGAGAGTAGAGGAAAATCACGCGCTTCTATACTTTTTTCCCATATGATGATTGGTTATCCTTTGGTTTGTTGCATTTGGTACGTTTCTAGTGCATCATCTATGGTAGCTTTAGAGTGTAATGGATGAATTGTATAATGGTTTAAAATATTGGATACTGTAGCAGGATCTAGAAGTTCAAATTGACCAGTTTCTGGTGACTCTTAAATTATTTCAGTCGTTTCCCTCAGGCTTTCTTCAATATTCATTTCTTTCTCGTATTCATTGTTGTCTTTTAGATATTGCAAGGCTTGTCTAACTTTATGTAAGTCTATGGGCCTCATTATACGGTAGGCGGTAAGGGGTTACCATCACTGGTAAGGGCACCGGTGCCGGTAATCCCTTAACGCCCTACTACGAGGTACCAGACTATGTTTTACCAGGCATTATGGAAGGGACCCGTTAAGGGACCTCAGAGCTAATAACGGGCCCGCTAATAGCAAGCCCGTTATTAGCCCCTATGGGGGCTCAATGGGAATTGGGAATGGTCCCGGGAATGGGGACTTACCGGGTCCTCCAAGGTCGGAATGACCCGGTATTTCCCTATTCCGGGAACATGGACCCGGAATGCGGTAAGGGGGTAGCCATGGTGCTAATAGCCTCATGGCTACTGCCTACCGTGTAATGAGGCCATATGAGTTGTTGCCAAATTGTTTTGTCTTTTGTAGGTACACCATTTATAAAGACAATTAAAGATTGCTCTTTTGGACGTTGCACTCCTAGAGTGTGTACATTTTCTTTCAGATCTAATGGTAAATAAACTAATTTGCCACAAATGCCTTTCACTAATTCTGAGGAAGGTAATTTTGCTGTTTTTGGTTGAGGGCGTGTTATTGCTTGAAATGGATGCACTGTTTGAATTATGATGCTCTCATATAAATTGAAATGTTGCAAGGGTTTTGGTAGTGGGAATAGTTTTACGTTATTTGTGATAGTACGTGAAGGAGTTTGGTTGTTGTCAAGTTTTGCAGTGCAGTAACTGTAAAGTATTAAGGGGTCATTTATTTTGTATTTATTTTCTGCTATAAAGTAGAGAGCTAATTCAAACCATTTGGAATCTTCATTTTCTTCTATTTTGTATGTTATGTCTACAGTTTTTGTGCTAGTTCTGTGGCAACACACACACACATGGTTTGGTACTTCAGCGGATGTACTTTTAAATTTTAGTATTTCTTTTTTACATGTGTGTAGTAGAAGGTTGACATTTGTAGAATTATTTCTAGTCTTTTGTAAAGCTATTACATTTTGTAAGTGGCTTTCACTTCCAAATATATTTTCTCTGGATATGCTCTATTTCTTCGAGTAGGTCTTTGGCTGTACCATGTAGAAGATTATTATTTAAATTGTCTAATGCTAAAGCTGGACTTTTAGCATAGTACAGTTTATGGATATGATGGGAGGTGCTTTTGCAAGTAGGTCCTGAAATTCAGGCTAATGCATGTCCTTGTAGTCCTGTGTGTTTGCGCACTGGACAGGTATCCATATTTTGTAGTGGTTTCATTTTGAATTTGTCTTTGCCTTTTACACATTGATTGAGTAACTGGCGTAAAGATTTGAAAAATGTTTTGTCAATGTTACACATTGACGTGCACGGCCATTTGTATACTGGACGTTTTGGTTCAGTCTGATGGAGAGGTCATACTGGGGATAATTTTGTGAGCAGCGTTTCGTGTTCCATAATGGTATTATTACGTTTTTCATACCCTCGTCCACTGTTATGTATGGCAATTGTGTTTGTTTGCTTTTGTTTGTAAGCTTCTTCATTGAAATATGGTTCTGTGATCGTGGTGCGGCTCCATTCACCTCCACATAAATTTAAGAAGTTATTTTTGTTGAGATTCCGTTTATTGAGCAGTCTGTTTTGTAATTTAGTAGTTAGTTTTGTTAGTGATTTCATTCTGTTTAACACTAAAATAAATAACTTCCTTTTGAGAAGGATTGCACTGTCTATGAGAGCTTCTAAGATTTATTGTCTACGCTAGGTTTTAAGGGTTGTGCATGATATCTCTCCTGTTTTTATAAGGTTCTGAGGACTCTGTGGCGGAACATTTTTTGTAAAATGCTTTTTTTGGTATGGTTACTTGCCACTACATCAAGATTTATAGGAGCAGGGTTAGCAGTAGTGGTAGCTCAATTCTTGTTAATCACTTTCTGTTTCGTTTTACATTTTGAAAGAGGAGGCAACGTTTTTGTACTGGAAGCTTGTTTTGTTTCGCTTAATGACTCTATTAGATCTTTTGTTTGAACTTTTTGTGCAAAATCTGCTAGAGACGGATGCTTATTTTGGACACTTTTATTTTCATTTGCTCTACTTCTGCATTGCTTTCTACGGACTTGCTTTTTGGTAGGCATTCGTTGGGGTCTGTTGAAAAAAAAGAAGGTATGGGTTGGGCTGTTCTGCAATGTATGTGTGCTGTGTGCATGAGTGTCTGAGCACGATGGTAAGGATGTATGTGGTGGTGTGTGATTGTGCATTGGGCAGCTACATCTAGATGGGCAGGCTATTCTTGTATTTGTATTTTAGTATACTGGGGTTCAGATGACAGTAGAAAGTAAGCTAGTGGTGAGGAGAAGCACTAATACTAAATCCCATGGTATAGAATTAAAACAGTTCTTTGCTCTGCAATACTAACATTCTAGGGGCTGAGTTATGTAATTTGTGCGCCAAAAATCGGGGATTTGTGCATCATTCTGCCTGCAAATCCTTGTTTAACAAATGGGGATTTGTGTGCAGAATGGTGCACAAATCTTCGTTTTTCAGTGTACAAATTCCAAGAATCAACCCCACAGTGTGTTAGAGTAACAGTAAGACTATTATGGTAGTATTGTACTTACTTTTTTTGTTTGGAATGAGAAGGTTTCTTCTGAGTTGTTGTTTGTACTTCAGATGCTGCTGCTTTTCAGGAGAGTCGTCTTCACTGCAATTGTAAAAGAAAGAAGTTAGGAATTTTGTTTGTTTATAGCACTGATGTTAATTTAGATTTTGATATTTATGTTTTTGTAGTAGTATTCTTGTTTGATAACTTAACATAGTGTGTGCATGCAGTTTCCTTTGATAATGCACCCAAGACTCTAGGCCCTAGCCACAACCACCACAGCATATCACACCCATAGATCACGCCCATACAATCAAAGATTTTAACTGGCTATATGGGCTTCTGCATTTTCTATGTTGCAGCCTTTATACTTTACTTTCAATATGTTAGATAGTTGTGTGTGTAATAAAAGATTTTAGATAGCAGACAGGTTTGGAAGTGACAGTTCATTATAGCAGATGGGAAAAATAATAGTAAGTTTATTTTATAGGTTATACAGGTTAAGTGGTAGTTACTCTGTTTATATGCATTTATAAGAGTTGTACATGTACTGTGAATAAAATATGCATACCTGTGGTTTGTATCAATGCATGTGGATATGCATGCAGCTGCAAGTAGACATCCTGGAGACTTGTACAGTAGTTTTTGTTGTAGGTGCTTTCCAATGATATGAGACTTGTACTCAGAGTGATCAACAGTACATTTGAAGTGCTGAACTCTGATGATGGAGTTAGATGTAGAGGTCTGTCTAAGAGTTACGTGGTCTGCTGATCCAGCATGGAAAGGGGACTGTAGGGATTCCCCTATCAGGTATTGAGGTTGTGGATTTGTGTTGAAAGAGACAGTGTGCAGTGAAGATGGCGGAGTGGAAAAAGTCAGGGTGTTGGTTCTTGGAGATATGTTTGTGCATGGTTTACAGCAGTATGCTCAATGCAGGCATGTGGCAAACAATTTTGATGTTAAAGGCATGGAGGTGGTGTGGAGCACTGTGCCTGATTGCAATGTACAGGGAATTGTACAAGTTTGTGAAGATATGGGCAGGATGAACCGTCCCCATGTGGTAGTTTTGCACTGTGGTGCTTTCCATTTGGGCTATGTCAGTGCCCCTACTTTTTTGGCAGATTTGGAACACTTGGTCCAAGCAGTAATGAACATCCTTCCAAATGCCAAACATATTTTTTATTGATTAGTACATATGGCAAAATTGGGACAATAGTTTTGTTTTTTTGTCCTCAGCGTAACATTTCTAGGTGTGCAATCAACTGAGGCATGTGTGTTTTCATGCTTAGAGCTGGTATGTTCTTCTGTAATAATAAGAATATTGATTCCAGTAATGCTGTTTATTTTAAAGAAGATGGCATTTCTTTATCTTTTATGGGAAATGCCATGCTGTTCTGGAATGTAAGGGTTGCTTTGGAGAAGGTTAAGTGAAGATTTTAGGAGTAAAGTAAGAAAAAAAAAGTAAAAAAATACAAAATAACAGGTGTCTGTCAAGCATCTGCACAAAACCCCAAAAAACGGCTCTTTTCAGAGCCAACCTTAAAGGGGAAATGGGGCACACTATTTAAATTTAAATTCACCTACCCTCAGATTTTTGATATGTCCGCGGACATGGCAGTAGTCCGCTGACATCACCTATTACATACAGGGATTTTGGGGTGGAGAGGCATGCAAATGAGAATGAGTAGAGCAAAGGGTTGGTCAATAAAGTTTAGTGGGTGTGTTGTGTAAGGAGAGAGTTTGTCAGAAAGGTTTTTCTCAGAGAAGAACAGATAGCTATGGCTGTGTGTTTCAGCAAACAGATTATCTGGATTTTGGGAGACTCATGGATACATTGGTTGGAGGTGCATGCAGAATGCTGTAGAGTAGCTGCAGATCTTGGATTTCCTTATGTGGAAGTGCATTGGCATGGAGTGCGTGGAATGAAGTGGCTGGACTTGGTACCTCTCTGTGCTCCTTTGGAGACACAGCATCATCCAGACATAATTATAATTAATTGTGGAGGGAACAGTTTAGGACATGTGTCTGGAATTTATGTGCAATTTGCAATGAAAGAAGGTCTTGGGAAGGTCATAGACATGTTTCCAAATTCTCAAGTAATCTTTTCTAGAATTTGTCAGAGACAAATGTGGCTGCGTTCTTCTTCATTTGGTCCACAAATGGAGAAAGAGAGGCGCAATGTCAATAAGGCTTTTTGTGCCTTTTTAAGAGATGTTAGCATGTCCTATTTTCACAATCAAAATATTATGTTTTGTAGTACATACATTTTTCACAGAGATGAATTCCATCTTACTTATGCTGCCAATCAGATTTTTCTGAGAAATGTACAAAATTCATTGCAACCTTTTTTGGAATTACAGCCATCCATTTTGCAGGTGTTGACCATTTGAGGTTTTTCAAACACAAACAAACACCACCAAAAGGCTCTTTTCAGAACCACCACTTCCTCCCAGTGAAAAGTGCAATGGTTCTGATAGGGAAGCACCCCAAAATTTTAGATGTCCGCGAACTGTCCCCAGACTTCTAAAAAATGCACAGGGCCCTGCTCAATTTCTTTGCCACTTCTATTTTTAAACTCTGAAAAGATCCTTCTTTGGGGGGATTTTGTTGTTTTATATTTTTTTTAGTTTTTTACATACATCACACTTAGAGAGGAGGGGAAATGAGGGTAAGGAAGGGACACCAACCATGGGGATAAGAAAGGGCAGGTGGAGAGAGGAAGATGTAGGGTGAACTTTATTTAGGTAGGTAGCAGACCTTCTCATGCTCCTTGACTGCAGTCTCGAAAGCACTCCCCCTGCAGAGTACTGCGTCGCAGTACATACACAATATTGTGACCCTCAAAAGGTAACAGTCAACAGGATCATGGATGGCCTATGAGGCAGCTGGAGGGATGCGCTGTCCCACAGGAGTGTCTCTTGTGGTGACAGGAGCGGAAATAGAGGATGTTGTAGAGGAACTCAACCTACTACGTTCATCGCAAGGTACAACCTTCCAAACAGCCCCACCGTGGAACGTGTCGCTTCATGGATGTCTTACGAAAGCTGTACGAACCAGGCCTCCCACGACTCAGCAACATTTTGCACTGGTTGCAGGTGACCTTGTTCGCATGTGTTTTTGGTACGTAACCATGAATGGTAAACAACTTCCACACCCAAGACTCACAGAGAGTGCTGGTAGTAGGGACTTCCACTACCTCATCCTCTTCATCCTCTTCATCCTCCACTACATCCTCATGCCTGTTCCCCTCTGCAGGCCCTTGGGGAGGTGTTGGTGGTGGAGGAGTTGAGGGTGGTGCTGAGGCACTACTTGCACCAGCTGGAGCAGCAGCAAGCATAGATACCATCAGGTCTGATGGGAAGCAGCAAGAGAAGGAAAATCAGCAAGATCAGCAAAAGCTAATATAGACAATGCTCTGTCAGGTAGCCAGAAGCACAATGAAGATGAGCTCTGGGGTGTGGCCTTTTATAGGGGTGCAATTGTGGGCTCTGCGGACAAAGTTCTTTTAAAATGTTGAGGGACCCGGACAGTGTCTGCAAATCAGGACACGCGCTCAGCGTCGGTGCGGTCACATGATTACATCGTGAACATGTCCGCGAATGGGACGGGTGTCCGCAGAACACCAAATGTGTAGGAAAGGTTGTGCGCATACGCGGGGGTGTTCTACGGACAGTGTTCGGGTCCTCAAACTAATTAAAAGGGTGACGCACGTGAGTCGGACAATTCTGGACAGGCGCGATGTTCGTAGGATTTATGGGTGGGTGCGCATGTGCGTAGATGTTCTACAGACAATAGGGACAGGTATAGTGTCCTTAGGAAACCTTTATTTTGGTTAATTGAGGACATTCCGGACACCGAGTGTGTTCTAAGAACAGTTCCATGTTGCTTACGGACATTACCGACAGGTATAGTGTCCTTAGGACACCTCCATTTTGGTTAATTGTGAACATTCCGGACACCTAGTGTGTTCTAATAAGAAATCATTTATCATGTCACTATTCAACATGAGAAGATTATGAATATTGCACCTCCATCATGTATGTTGCACACAATGCTTATGTTTATACATGAGTAGCTTACTATACTGTAAAGAACTTCATAATAGAATGCTATTTATATCAATGCATTCCTTAATACACTACATAGCTCATGATATTCATTCCAATGATCCTTGACACTTTTTTGTCAACATTATAATAAGAATCCCTTGTACAAACTTTTCATGAAAAGTAAATGCACATGTGATGTCATCAGTGATGTCATCAATGACATTTGTGATGTCATCTTTGATGTCCTGGTGTTAGTCTTAGCACTGCACAGTGGTGGCGTGATTTATGGTTGCTTAGCATAAATATATATATATATATTCAGTAAAAAAACTTTGTTAAAGGGACATTATGGTTCCAAGTAAACCGAAAAATCAACATTATCATGCATAACTCAAACCCGTTCATTAGTTACATCAGAAAATGGCGTCGATATATAGACGACATTTTTATGATTTGGACAGGAGGCTTACAGTAACTGGAACGCTGCTATAAATGGATTGACTTACAAAACAGTTTCCTAAAATTCACTCATCAACATAGTATAACATCCTTAGTTTTCTTGGACATTACTATCAGTGTCGAACTTAACATAAAAAAACTGTATGTCAAACCATATAACAAACCATGTGACAGAAACTCCTTGTAACACTATTCAAGTTTTCATCCGCGCCATGTACGCGATAATCTACCTTTGGGACAATTCCTAAGACTTAAAAGGAACAGTACCAACAGAATCGATTTTCAAGCTGAAGCAATGAAAATGAAAGATAAACTTGAAGATAGGGGATATCCGAACAAAATCACTCAAAGTGCTTTGAAACGGGCCATAAATAATAACAGAGAGGCTCTACTAGAATATAAGACACAACGTACACAACACACTCAGAAAGAAACCAACAAACGACTTGTTTTTGTCAACACCTATAATCATCTTTCTAATGGAATTAAAAAAATCATTGGCAAAAACTGGCATCTTCTGGCAAACTGCGAACATCCCATCGCAAGACCCATCATTGCGTTTAAGAGAAGCCGTAATGTAAAAGAAATCTTGACAAGAAATGATATTAGTAGGAAACTGACATCACAAACAACATTACCCCAACAATGGGGATTTCAAAACATAACGGGACATACACCATGCGCCAATTGCCGGTGCTGCCCTTCAACTTTTAAGAGCACAGCAGTAGATATTGGCTTACCAACAGTATGGCAACAAAAAACTTTTAGCAATTGTAATACCAAGATGGTCATATATGCAGTATGGTGCCCGTGCAGAAAAATGTACATTGGCAAAACGGATAGAAAAATCAAAATCCGAATAGGGGAACATAAAAGCTGCATCAGAAACAGAACCCAGAATGCACCTCTAGTCGAACATTGGTGGGAATTCAATCACAAAGTGGAAGAAATTAGCTGGACTGTCCTATACAAACAAAGATCAAGTATGGATAACAATAAAGATAAAAGAAGCCTTTTGAAAAAAGAGCAGCAGCTAATCTTCCTCACAAATAGTATGATGAATGGCCTGAATGAAAAAATTGATCTGTGGGTCTAATACTGCTAAAACCTAGTAGTCTGGAGTCCGTTTTCCCGAGTAAGCCGTAAACATGTGAACAACTCGAAAAACTACTGATGTAACTCTACTTCTCAAGCGGAACACTGTGTCTGATTAACTGAGTTTTTCTAAAAAAAGCATTAGCTAATCTTTTTTCATTCTTAACATGATGAAAAGGCGTAAACATATAAAATCGATCTGTGGGTTTTAAATTGTGAAAACCAAGGGATTTGGAGCACATTGTCCCGAGGAAGTCGGAAACATGTGAAAAACCTGACATGTGAGAAACCTGACAAATTACCATTTCATTTCTCCCTCCAAAGCAGAACATTCTGTTGAAACAGTGAAGCTCCGTTTATGCGATCTTCAAGTTTTTAAACCATGGTTGGATAGCTATGGCTCTCTCCCTTTAAATGCTCAATGGACATAATGCATCGGATGATTGACAAGGACAATCTACATATCTTAAACCACTTCTGCGCATGTGCGTACTGGGTACGCTGCCACAAAAAGCCCGGATACGCTTCTAGTCACTAGAGGTGAACCCGGAAGCATTTACGCACTGAACGCGGAAGGAGCGAATGTAACTAGAACACGGAGCTTGGACGTTACAACATAACGGTAAGAAAAATGAGCTGCCAAATAGATAGAAGATCTAAGACACATGCTTTATGCATGTTCTACGTTGACGTGCTGCGACTTAGTAATGATATTAGAAAACGGCACCGAAAGTTTTACGATTGCTGAAGCTTTTTCCTAGCAACACAACAAGCTGATGCAGGTCTAGTAAGAAGACATGCAAGCTCGCAGTAGCTATAAACACACATGGAAGGAGAATGTTTGGACTAATTTTTAGCCCTTTCCAAATCCTAGAAAGAATATACGAGATCACACAAGAGCAGACACAATATGGATGAACCGGTCATGTGATATCTGCGATCTATTTCGTTGAACTGGACGCTACACTGACGTTTTGGAATGTCCAATGCCCAGATGAATACCAGAAACTAAGTAAGTGATGCTGATGTAACACGTATGCTTTAATAGCTACTCCTCTCTAGTTCATAACAAGCAACTATATAATATTCTCTTTTGTAGCCCCTGATAACTTTCTATCCACTCTACTCAATAGAGTGAGGAGACTCCGATTTTCCGATAACTCCACCACAACAAGTAACTTGAAAAAGACCAGATTTAAAGTGAGTTATGTATTTGGATTTCACTTACACATAAGGTGTAGAAGGGACATTAAAAGGTCTAAAGTTATTGTCCTTCCATCTTTACCCCATAAAAAAATGAGGTTGAGGAAATATACTCTAACCTTAGTTAACCGTCACATGCACTCCTTTGTCCCTTGAATACCACATAATGGGTGTTTGTGCTTTTTATCTTCAACTGCCACTAATGAAGCATGACAGATTGTAGAGTCGAGCAGCGATAATAGGTCACTAATCCGCCTATTTTTCTCTTGTTGCTCCCCGCTAGGTGGTGATCCTTTTCCAACTAGATGGAAGATAAGGGGAATAATACCCCTAATAAGTGAAGAGACCATCTAGATCTTATTCGAAAATGTTAATATAAATTTGTTTACAGCAATCAATATTACTGTTTTAGATTGTACTTTTGACAGAAATGTTATTTGCCAAACTGCTTGATCTTTCTTTATTAGCCCCTGAAGAATTCCCTAACAATTATTATAGACACAACAAAAATGGGAAGAAACATGTCGGGCACTATTTGTGTGTTGAATGAGAATGTGATAAATGTCGGTATATGAGAATGTATGAAATGAGTCGAACTGAGGTGTGTGAAGCAAAGTCTGAATGGATGTGAGAAACAACACAACACATCACCCTGTAAAGCCAAAAACAACCTCATAATCTGTTTCTATGAGCTTTCCAAATGGAGGTTTCAGCCGTTGCATTTGTTTCTGTCAATGAATTGTTTGTTTTAAATGTTTGGTGAAGGACTATTTATTAATTTAGTGCCTACACCGATGATGTTCTTAAAATTTGAGCGTAATTGATAAAATAAAATATATATATTTTTTCTATTAAGTAGTGTCCACTAGTTTATCAACCTCGTGCCCAAAGTGGCTATAGGATTAAAACAGAGTATTAAGCTAGTGGGTTTATGACCAGCGTGAAGCAACTTTTAGCACCAGCTTTATTGTCTAAAAATGTTTGAAGGGAGAACCCCTTTATATGAAGGGTATGTTGGTGACACATACCCGTTTATCTCTCTTTTTTGTTTTAAAAAAGGTTAGTCTTAGCACTGCACAGTGGTGGCGTGATTTATGGTTGCTTAGCATAAATATATATATATATTCAGTAAAAAAACTTTGTTAAAGGGACATTATGGTTCCAAGTAAACTGAAAAACCCTTGAAATTCGCCAGTTATCTTATGCTCAGCAGCCATAACTCGCACCACCACCGTGCACTGCTAAGACTAACACTCAGGACATCAAAGATGACATCACAAATGGGGAACAGGCATGAGGATGCAGATTAGAATGATGAAGAGGATGAAGAGGATGAATTAGTGGAAGTCCCTTCAACTAGCACTCATCGTGAATCTTGGGTGTGGCGGTTATTTACCACAGTTGATGGAAAGGCAAAAGCTGATGGAAGCAAGGTGATCTGCACTCAGTGACACATGGTGCTGAGTTGTGGCAAGCCTAGTTTGTATAGCTATGGTACTACATCAATGAAGCAACACCTAAAGTCGTTCCACGATGGGACTATTCGTAAGGTTGTACCTTGCGATAAACGTAGTAGGTTGAATTCCTCTGCAGCATCGCTCCTGTCACCACAAAAGACACTCCTGTGGGACAGTGCATCCCTCCAGCTGCCTCACAGGCCATCCATGATGCTGTTGACCCTTACCTTTCGAAGGTCACAATATAGTGCATGTACTATGACACAGTACTCTGCAGGGGGAGAACCTTCAGAGTGCTTTTGAGACTACGGTCAAGGAACATGAGAAGGTCTGACACCTACCTCAATAATGCCCACACTACATCTTCCTCTCTCCACTTGCCCTTTCTTATCCCCATGGTTGGTGTCCCTTCCTTACCCTCCTTTCACCTCCTTTCCTTGTGTGTCGTGTTTAAAAAAATCAAAAAATATTTTTTTTTAAAAAAGGCTCTTTTCAGAGCCGCCTTTCACAGTTTAAAAATAGAAGTGACAAATAAATAGTGCAGAGCCCTGTGCATTTTTTAGAAGTCCGCGGACAGTCCGCAGACATTGATTTTTTGGGGGCGCTGCCCTATCAGAAGCATTGCACTTTTTTACGGGAGTAAGTGGTGGCACTGAAAAGAGACTTTTTGGTGATATTTTATTGTGTTTCAAAAACTTCAAATGGTCAACACCTACTGCAAAATGGATTGCTGTAATTCCAAAAAAGGTTGCAATGCATTTTGTATATTTCACAGAAAAATCTGATTGCCGGCATAAGTAAGATGTTCCCCATCTCTCCGAAAAATGTGTGTGCTACAAAACATAGGGGCCAATTCATGTAACAAATGTGCGCCCACATTTGTGGCACAAGCTGGCGCAAGAGTGAAAAAGCAAGTGCACACATGCAATTCAAGGAAGGCCCTGCACGTGTTTTGTGTGCCAAATCCGCGGTTGGCACACAAGGGCGCACATGTCACTGCTACATCCTGAACGCGGTGCGTGATGCGCACAGCGAAAGTGCACAATGTGTAGCACACACATCAAAAAGGGGGCGGAACACGCGGAATCAGGAACAACGCGTGAATATGAAGGCATAACTGGGGAGGTACTGCTGGGAAATACACAGAAAGCCCACATTCACGTGAACAACACTTATTCATGGAATCGAATATGGGAAACCCGCGCACACCAAAAAACACGCACAGGCATAAGCACGTCTGCCACACAAAGGCGTCCCCGCGCAGTATAAAAATGCATGCAAACAACAAACACGTGTATACATGCAGTCTTATGCAACCACCTTGAATCTGCCGCCAATTTCACCAGAGACGCTATAGCTTGGGTCCAATCCTTCTTAGCAAATCGCACCATGCGAGTCTTCTCCACCACCAACTCAGCTGACCCCATCAAAATAACCTGCGGTGTCCTACAAGGATCCTGTGTCTCCCCCACCATGTACAACATTTTCACCAAGCCTTTGTTTGACAAGTTGGACAGATTGGGTGTCATCTACACGAACTACACAGATGACACCCAGATCCTCATACCCCTTTCGGGCAACTACGAGACAGACCTGGTGAACAAGATATACTCCCTCATTCAGGCATGGATGGCCGCACATGGCCTCTGCCTGAATGACGATAAAACGGAACTACTCATTCTAAGCTCTGATGCCAACATCCAAAAACTAAGCCCAACTACACATCCTTTAGCATTGATAACAACCCTATTAAGGCGATGTCTGTGGTTAAAACCATTTGATTCTATCTGGACTCCTCCCTCACTCTCAAGAAGCAGGTCAACTCCCTTGCCTCTTCCACTACCTACACCTACAAACTCATCCGTGCATCTAGACCTTACCTTTCCAGCACCAGCTGCATTACATTAGCTAACACCCTTATTATGTCTAGGTTAGACTATTGCAATGCCCTGTACTCCGGAACCAACAAATATATCACTGATAAACTTCAAAGACTACAGAATAATGCCTTAAGAGCAGCACTAAATATCCCCTACAGAGAGCACATAACTAATTTTAGGAAAGAGGCTAAATGGTTAAAAATAACGGACAGAATCTTACTCAAAACAGCATCCCTCACATCTAAATGTCTAAACAACCTAGCCCCCCGTATTTAGCGGAAAAAAACAACAGGAAAATTTCCACGCGACCCACGAGATCTGCTAACACCTCCATACTAGAGATTCAAAGGTTTAAACGCTCCACCGCGGGAGGAACTAGCTTTCCTGTCAAAGCTGCTCACTGCTGGAACAGATTACCACTTGACATTAGAATGGAACAACCGTACCCGCAATTCAGGCACAAGATAATCAATTGGCTGCGTGCCAACGACACATAACCTGACTTACTTCTAGCTTACTCCCACCTTGGCCATGACCTACCATTTGCCTGGACACCCCAATACATGCCCTGCTCCTGGGCATATGTTTGTATATATTCTTGTATATATCTATAGACATTTGCTTGTATATATTCGCACATATATGTGCTCTTCTTGTCATTGTGCTGTATATACTCATGCCAAAAACTGTAACAAGCTTAAGTTTTCATGTAAACTGTTGCGCCCGGCTACCCATGGGTTTTGCGCGCATTATCAAATAAACAAACAAACAAACAAACAAACAGCTACGTTGAATGTCCCATTTCTCGCAGCACTGATCGTGGGACACCGCAGGAGGAGGAGAATAGCCACGCCCCTCATTTTTTTGCCCAGGACCAGCCTTTTTGGGATGCCTGATGACGAGATCTATGGCAGGTATTGGTTTCCACCTCGTATCATCCTAGAACTGGTCATTGAGTGGGAGGATGACCTCACATCACCCACCTTGTGCTCCCAAGCACTGAGCCCCTTGGAAAAGGTGCTCAATGCCCTGAATTTTTTGGCCACTTGGTCATTTCAGTGGACAACTGCCATAGTTGGGGGTGTCTCACAGGCCACGCAGTCACGCTGCCTACACCAGGTGTTGGCAATCATGACTGCACGCCCCTCAGTCCACAGGCACATATACCTGCCCAGAACACCTGCAGAAAGCCAGGCCGTGGTCCAGGACTTTTACAGGGTGGTACACTTCCCCAAAAGTATTTGGTGCCATAGAATACACCCATGTGGCCCTACGTCCACCTAGGGCCACTGAGCACATCTATCGAAACCGCAAGCACTGGCATTCCATCAACGTACAAGTTGTATGCAATGGCCATGGAATCATCACCTCTGTCTATGCAAACTATCCCGGGTCTACCCATGACAGTTTCATATACAGAATGTCCGCCCTGAGCCGGGACCTGGAAGTTGGGAAGCATGGCGACACATGGCTCATTGGTGAGTACAAATGTCTGTGCACATGCATGCATGTCACACACAGACAAATACACAAACCCAGCTAATGACAACCATCCTCACCTTCCCAGGGAACAGTGCCTACCCTCTGAGCAACCACATGATGACGCCAATACAGGATCTCACCACACCACCCCAGGTGAGATACAACACTGCCCATATTGCAACCAGGGGCATAGTGGAGCGCACATTCGGAGTGCTCAAGTCACGCTTCCGCTCCCTTGACCACTCTGGCGGGTAGCTTCTATATGCACCCCCAGTAGTGTCCAGGATCATTGTGGCAGCAAGTGTCCTGCACAATGTTGCAACATGGCAGGGCGTACCGATGGACAAGGTGGTGCCCCCACATCCCCAACCACAGACACAGGCACTGCTCATGGGAAGGGGAAGGGAAAGGGCAAGTGGCGAGGCAGCCCGGACCCAGCTTGTGGCCACATTTTTCACCTAAACTCCCATCCCTGTGGGGTGCACACAGGCCTGGCACATACTAGGTGACAATAGATGATGACAAAGAGACAGTTAACTGTCACAACCTTACCACCCTTTGAATGTTGCCACGGAAGTGCTACATTGTTTGCATCCCTAGCTACTTAAACATAACCAATCCTGTGTGACCAAAAGGAACATATGCAAGGTGTATATAACACCACCCCCCACAAAACAGGCCATGACAATCAGTGGTATGTCACTCAAACCATCCCAACCCACATCACCCTTGTCGGCCACACCACGACATGGCATGCAACAGCAAAAGAGCAAACCAAAAGCACAACACATGATCTATTAGATACAAAGTGACACATGATAAATGGAAAGAGGCCTAAGACAATCACACCTGACATGGAATCAGATGAAATGACTGACCAACAACCTCCCACACATACAAAGTCATACACAAATGCATGCCATCAGCGGTACCATCAACAAAAGACAGAATGCCTGTTGGCATGCACATTGGCCAATCCAAATCTGCAAATCCCAAACCCGTGTGCTGTGTGTGTCTCCTGCAACACACTGCTCAGCACACAGCACAGTGAGCAGCTATTGTGTTGGGGATACACCTTGAGCATCATATAAAAAGGACAAGCAACAAAAATAACCCAGTGACGCATGTTCATGATCCCCAAATGGTAAGTGATCATGCGCTGCAGGGACACAGCATGCCAGAGAAGGCAATCTGTGTGCACGTGTGGGCATGGAAGGGAGTTTGTATGTGTGGTGGAGCATTGTGTAAGTGTGTGTGTCAGTAGGGACATGCACTCAATACATGCATGTGAAATCAAGTGACCCTCAGTGTCCTGTACACATCACATGTGAATATTGGCCCTGTGTACACCCCAGTATGTCAAACCACAACAATCCCCTGACACCTAAAAAGTAAACCCAACAAAGGACTGACATTGACCAGCAGAACACAGCATGTACATAGTACCCCACAATGAGAATGTCAGAGAGTGCCCAAACACTGTAGCCCAAGCGTACTGTACGACAACAAAAGGCCCTCCCTCATTTACTCATCACCATGACCTTCAGAAGAACTGTGTCTAGGGTCCGTTGGCTTCTTCCTTCTTGTCTACCTGGCTTCAGTATCCTCCTACCCCTTAGTTTTCTTGTTCTACCTTTCGCGTAAATAGGGTCCAGCCCCCTCAGAGGCCACCTTGACTGCTAAAAATACCAATTCGCAGAGAACTCCAAACCAGGGAAAAAGCCTGTAGCCACCAAAAAACCTGGAAGAGTCTCCAGTAGATGACTTGAAGTCGCTGAATATGGCCAAGCACATGTACAAGCAGAATGATAGAATAACTACCAAGGTAGCACAGTTGAACAATGGTTCAACAGGATGGGTAGCAATTTCAGTACACAATAATCAATGAGGATGCAACAACTGATGGGTAGTGTCACAGCTCTGGTCTCCATGCACAGGAGTGGCACGAACCAACCCCCCCTCTGTGGTCTGGGCGCCGGCAAGATGAAACTTGCACAGGACTCCGAGACCCCGGTGGGGAAAGAGGGTTAGGTATCCGTTGGTTGGATAGGCATTGGTATTTAGGATAACCGGAAAGAGAGTCAGGAGAGGGGAGGTGGACGGGCAAAGGAAAGCAGGGAAAATACAAAATACAACTATTGACAGTTGCACATACTCAATCAGAGAAACCATGTAATTCTTGCACATTATACAAAATGGCTCAAAGGCGAGCAAAAGAGAGACTTATCTCTGGGGTGAGTGCTGACCTCCTGCCTGCCCACTCTCCGGTCCGGTCACAGGAGCAGTTCAACGCTGCAAAGAGAGCGTGAGTTACTATTCTGTGCGTGTTTTCCCCACACACACATAACACCATTCATGCCTCAAACTTAGTGACTCCTCCCCAAACAAGCACTCTTGTCTGCTGCTCCGTTCGTATAGTTTTGCTTGCCCCCGTGATGCTTTATACACTGTTAATGCAGTAAGTTAGCCGCAAGTGGCCCTGCTTTAAACGAAAGACCATGTGTTAAGAATTACACATGATAGAATGGGCCTTGGATGTGCTGCTAGCTGCGTGTGGCGAGGTGCGACTTCAGTAAAAGCTCTGTTCTGTCAGCCGTGGCTTTCTATAGGCCGCGCACTTGGCTAATTGCATATGCTAATGAAATGCACTGCACTCGAGTTTGTGCATCGCTGGTTGCCCCCCCTTGCACCGTATAATTTTGTGGCTAGGAATGCTACTGCGCTAATAACTTAGCTTCTCTGGAGCAGGGGGGACCCGAGGATATGGGAGACGCCCCCTGTGTGTGCCCTTGACAATTTGGAAAGCTTCTTGGCATTTTCTCCTCAGCGCGGCTTTGCTGTACTGTGCGCCTCTTCCCCAATGCCCCAGCGCTGGCACTACTTAGCTTGCATGCGCGAGGGGCCTGTACGAAGGTTGGCTGGGACGTGGCCCCTTGTGTTGCTCACCTTGCTCGGAGCACCTGGAAACACGTCTGCTTCTGTTGGATGTCTGAGCACAAGCCCCGTGCTTCTGCTCGCACGCGCACATGTGCCCCACCCAACATGGCCAGGGTTTTAGTAGTTCTTGGCCCGGTGTCTGCTGGGAAAGGTAGTCTGAAGTCTCCTTTTCCTGCAGAAAGGGAATAAAAGCCAATCATAAGGCTGGAATCTTTTCCATGTGTGTGTCTTAATGCTGCTTGTTACTGAGCCATGTCTGACACCTACATCTGACCTCCTCCCACACAACCCTAGGGTCTGTACCCTGACAGGTAGAGCTGGAACTTTAGTAGAAAATAACCACGGAGGGTGGCACAACTGGATGGTTGAGCTCAAACCCAAACAATCCTTGATAGCGTGAACAAAGAAAGGCAGAGACAGCACAAGTCTGGAAAGGCACAGTGAATGCAAGATAGCTGGAAACAAGTTAAGAGCCACAACAGTGGAATAGCATTGTTAAACGCCAAAAGTCACCATAAAGGCATGGATGTAATAGATGAAAGACAGGAGGAGGGACAGAGAGATGCTGTTGAATAGAAGTGTACGGAGGCAAACCAAGGCAGTGTAAGAGTACGTGGAAATAACTGCCCGAGAGACGGGCGGACAGATCTGCAAAAAGGACAGTAGCAGGAAGAAAAACAGGGACCAAAGGCACCAGAGTGTGAAAAACAAGTAAAAGAGCTGTAGTACAGTAGGAAAACTGCGCCGTGAGGCAGCATCAAATTTCAAGAGGGAAGACAGATACAACGTGCCGTCCAAACGGAACAGAGCGTAGTAGTAGTATAGGCGGACATCTCAGGTGAGGACTGGACCGTGAGTTGTCCCTCTTGGGTCACATTCCTAATGCATCCTCGTTTGACACAATCCCCAGGGGCTGAACTCAACACGTACCAACTTGACATTGTCAATACCCGGCCCCCTCCCACCATCAGTGTGACTTTGACAGCTAAAGGGTGCAGGCTACCGTCTACAGCATGAAGTGCATCAAGCACGTATACAGGCAAGAAATTAACATACATCACAATGAACATCAATAAATGGACATTTCAAAAATGTACTCACCAAAATTGATTGTAGACATGCCGTGGAGAAAACATCCATAATCACCACTAATGGTTTAAACACAAGTAGTACAGCAGCCGACAGGCCACAGATATGACGAAAGTCCAATTCCCTTCTGTAAATGGTTGTCACACCGAACCATCCTTGCAAACCCATGGAGAAGGGAAGCAGGAGTGGCATATGTGTCAGGACCCCAAGCCAGAAACACATACCAGAGACAAGCTTCAATGGGCCCAGCTGGAACAGACAGTGGATGCTTTCAAAAGCCACAAAGCACCACACTGTCACATGAATGCACAATAGACATGCAATTTTAAACTATATTAACTAATGAAACAAAAAAAAAAGAAAAATGGCCACATACAACTGGGCACCCAGGAGGGGGAGGTACAGGGTGCCACCTCAACACCCACATGCGATGATGTTGAGATAAAAAAAAAACTTCATGGGCTCAATGTCTGCATGGCCCAAGCTATATGGAAGATAAATCGTCGTCTGAGTCACCCTCTGGATGGAAAGCAGAAGGTGGAGGTGGCACAGTACCCTGACCATGACCATGCGCAGCTTGCCCCTCATCGGCAGCAAGTCTGCAAGACTGGTAAGCCTGTCCTGTGCGGTGATGACACGTAGGTCAGCATGCAGCACCTCACGTGATACACGTGCTTCCTCTTGCAAGGTAGCATGTGTAACATTCAGTTCTTCCTGCATGGCCTCGCATGACATCCGGAGCACCTCCCGGCATCCACGTAGCTCAGCCGAGATGGTATTCTGAAGCTGCTCCAACCTATCCTCTGACCGCTTTCTCTGGGACATGTTGAGCACACCCAGAGTATATATGAGGGATTGATGGTCATCCCACAGGGCCTCCCTGTGTGCCTCTGCATGAGCAGCAAGTGATTGACGCAGAGACACGGTTTCAGCCAGGCGCACCCTGTCTGAGGCCGCCATGCCCAGCCTGAGCGAGCGGGCCATGGACTGGGCTGCCCGCTGCTGAAGATCCACCTGCCTAGCAGGGGGGAGCATGGATTGGGCCACACATTCCATGCTCGGAGCAATCCTATCAATAGCTGCCCCCTGCTGTTCGGAATTGGCATACATGGATTGCTCCCACTCAGTATACACCGGTGGCACACAGCCACCGCGTTGTTGGACTCGACCCCCGCGGGGCCCAAGGAGCCGTGGTCCTCGCTGGATTGGCACCGCCCGCAGCTGCAGGACTACATCCCTCCATTGACGTGATGCCCCAGGCATATCAGCAACTGGTGTGGAGTGTGACCGTGCGTCCCGATCCACCACAGGCAGAGATTCCAACACCATCTGACCCCTCAGTGCAGGTGTCGGGGACAGAAGATCGTCCACATCATAATCACTCACCGTCGACAAATGGACATGGCACGCATCCAACTCAACATCGTTGGCATAGTGATCATCCGCGCTAGACTGATTGCCAGCCCTGGACACGATGGTCTGGAGCACAAGTGGGTTCTCATGGCCTACCACCCCACAATCCCCACTTGTGCCGGGTTGCTGATGTAATAGTAACCCCGTGTCATGACTGACATCACAATCCTCTGGCTCCATTGCGTCATCATCTGTAATGTGGAAAAAAACAAACATGAGTACACATGTCAGAAGCACATAACCCACACACACATAGACATCACATCGAAAGCGAACATATGAAGCAGACATGTCACACACAAATGAAATCCCGGCATGCATCCGGTGGCATTGATATCCAAACACATCCCAAATGCAGAAATGGATGTGTGTAAATAACGAAGCCTACACATATACTGAATGTAGTAAATCACCTCCATCACACACCAACTCTGTCAGGCACATGTCGCAGTCAGAAATGGCAGATGGCACCAAAGAGATGGCACATACCATAAGCATGTCTGAACTACCAAATGGCCACAGCTGCTAGTGAATCCAAACACACCCGGACACACGTAATATGCATGTACACATGCATCACTAAATCCTCATCACCAATATAGCTACACCCATCTGCAGCTCGGCCCATACTGGGCGTCATGGGCCATGTAGATATAGTGAATACCCGAGCAAAGTGAGGGCCTGCAACCAGGCATGAGGGACCATAATGCCCAGTACGGTCCAAGCTGCCGTCCACAAAGCCTCCAGGACACCCCTCAGTGCCTGATTGAACCCATTGTGCATTCATGGTGCCCTAAACCATTATTCAGTGTGTCAAATAATCACGGCCAGGCCCCACCAGAATAGTTAGTGGGCCTGGCTGTACACATACTGCACGACAGTGCAACTTCAGGATTGTGCCAGTTGAACATAACAGGCGCAATGCTGAAATCTCAGCAGCATTAATGTTAATCAACTACATATGAGTCATTCAACAAAAAAGCTGCAGAAGACACATGTGTAAATGAACACTATCACACACACTTAAGTGAGGAGCCGCAATGTTGCACTACACAACATTGAAGCTGCTTGCATATGTACATGTGAAGGTGTTCAAAAACACCCGTGTCCATATACACCCGTATGGTGATTATGAACAGCATCCTATACAGCAAAGCAAGCAGCTACAACGCTACTTGCTTTGATGTATGTGAAAGTGTACACATACACACATGCAGGCAGCTCCACAGTCATTACAACCCAATTGGCAGGCTATACTCAATCTGCAGCCTATACCAGTTAGTATAGGCCGCAGAATGACCAATAAACTTTAATAAACACCCACTAGAGTATTCCTATACTGAGTATGTGTCACAGGATGCACCTGTGCCTTTCATGACAGTGAAGGGATGATAATCTGACCATACATGCCAGGTCACTTTCACATTGCAGCACTGAGTTGGCATGTAGAATTGTGTAATAGGGCTCAGAAGTGGGTTGGTGCAATGCAGAACATATGTACGTAACCGACAATATACATTAACAAGTACATTATGATGTCAATCAATAAACATGAAGGCAGTGTTAGGACAAGGTCAGGCATCACGTGCTATATGAATGGAATGGGTTGCATGGCAGCAGGCAACCCCCCCTTAGTGAAAATGCAGAAATGCAGGGAGGCATAGCATGGCAGTGAAAGGTTTACCAGAGAACTGTGTATTGGCAGGCAGTGTTGAGTACCGTCAATTGCATCATCTGAGTCAACTGACAACACAGCAGATGAGAATGGGACAGTAAGCAGGACACATGATAAACCCTCTGTAGTACACCCATTTGTGCAGAAGTCACTACACCAGTGGGACAGAGTCAGGGGGCCTGAAACCGGGGGAGGCCTGTGGCCCACACAGACCATGACACCCTAAACATGTGCAAGATGCAGAACTGAGCCAGAGTGGGCATAGAATGGATGATCAAAAGACATTGAATGTATGTCATCCTCGATACGTACTACTATGATCATCCTGCAAAGGACATATTGAGGCATGCATGGAATGCCCCACAGGCTGCCCATCACCCCTGTGCATGCCCCGCAGGCATGAATGGGCACTCATGTCCCTGCGGAGCATCTACCATCAGCACAGTCCAAGTGAGACACCCTGCATCAAGGACAAAGGATGTACCCCACAGTATGTGTCTGGCAGGTTGGCAGGGGGAAGTGTGCATGTACACAGGAACACTCAACAGGCCACTGCAGTAGTCCAACATGTTACCCACAAGTGCAATGGTGTAATAGTGGTGCAGAGAGGAGGAGGGGCAAGGGAGCATGCCTACGTGGAGTACCCATATGCAGGCAGAACACACATGCACATCAGTCATGCAATGACATAGTCCGAGTGCTGAGTGGAAAGACAACCCAGACTACATGCAGAAGGGCCAGTGGGCTGGAACATGGACCGGAGGGGCAGCCGGGAAAACTAGCATGTGAGTAGGGTGCAAGTGTGGTGATTAGGACAGTCCCTGTCTGCACTACATGTCCAGCATGCTGCACAGCAGGCACGCATTAGTGAAGCATTGAATGACTCGTACATGAGAACCATGTACACATAGCATGTATTGGCAGTCAAGCAAAACACATCGCACAAGCAAACCACACATGGCCTGGACAAAGACGCAAAAACACTCACTGGACGGGGCATCAAAATCCAGCAACTCTCCCACTCCTTCGACCAATTCTGCCGGGATGAACTTCCAGTGATCCCCTCATGTGGAGTGAGTTCTTCCTCCTCATCTGGTGGCCCACTGCCAGTCTCCCGAGTCATGGCATAATTGGAGGCATGCTTTAGCTTAGCACAGCATCGGAGGTCATCCCAACGCTTTTTGCACTCCTGAGCTGTGCGCACCTCATGTCCGAATGAACTAACACCCTCCGCAACATGTTTCCAGTGGTCTAAATGCTGGGCAGGTGTAGTGTGACAATTTGGGCCCACTAGCATATCACAGTCGTGTTCCGACACAGGGAAGTCCAGTTCCTGCTTGCAGAAAGGCTTCTTCTCGACATGCTAGAGGCCGTGTGCAGGTGTAACCTTCCTCCTCTTGCGGCAGTGATCCAGACCCTGACTGGCAAATGCTGCTGTTAGGGAGAATTCTCATTCAATGGCTAATTTCCCTTACCTAGTGAGTCCCCCAGCAGCTTTGCTGGATTTCTGGAGTTTATTTTTTCCACTTGGTGAGAGTGTGAGCTTTTCCCCCACTCTCACCGGTGTTTTGCCAAGTGTATTTCATCTGTTTTCATGGTTGTGTGCTCTGGAGTACACCACTTCAGTAGCTCCACTCTTTTGTGTGTTACACAGCACCTTCAGTGCAGTGACACAGGGTTGTCTTTTAGACTCCCCCCCGACTCCATTTCTGGGGCTGAGTACTGTCCCCCAGAAAAGGGTAACGTTGTCATTAACATTACATAGTCACATAACCACAGATCCAGTACACCCATCTTACATGGAGTTTTGGGAAGAGTTAATTCTTACCCCTTTTTATCTGTACCTCCTAGAGCATTGTTTTGCTCTTTTAACATTTAGACTTGGCTGGTGGCAGTGGTATCTACCCTAACTTTTCTACCACATTTATACTATATAAACATGGTACTGTTTTACGCTATTATAGTAGCCTCGAACATAAACCCGCTTGACCAAATACTCCCGGCGGGTTTATTCGCAATTTCTTTTTGTTAAAGTCGTTCTTGTGTTTTACTTTGCGCGGTAACCCAGGTTTGCCTTCTTTGTTAACCGTCTTTTGGTGGGCTTCTGCCAAGAAGCCCTCCTCTTGGTGCCTGGGTGTCTAGGTGGGCTGAATGTGAGGGAGGGGTGTAGTCACCCCCTACACAGGGTATCCTAGGAAACCCAAGTCACTCTTTGCCATGATTGGCTGAGGTGGTTGTCCACGCTGGACAACCCCCCTGCTGCGTGATTGACAGCTAGGCTGTGTGAATGGGGGATTTTCGCATAAAAGGCAGGAAGTCAGAGTCACCACTGGAACTACAAGGAACCGAAGAGAAGCGGAGAAGAAGACGGCTGCTGCAACTACCCCGTCCCGGTGAAGCCCTGTTGCAGTCCTGAGCTATCTATCCTTCGACGCACAGAGAGGATTCAGTCCAGAGTCTTCTTCCCTTGAGCTTGGTGGGGTCAACCAGCTCATCTTCCGCAGCCAGAGGATCCTCTTCGTGGTTGAAATCGCTGCCCACTGCTGTAGTGGTCCGGATAGCCATCTGAAGAGCCTCTCCTGTTTTTAAGGAGCGCACCTTTTATTCACCGTCGCTGCTGCTGGCTTCATCCCTGAGTAGTGCAGACCCCTCCAGACGCCCTCCTTCTTGTCACCACGACTAAAGCACCAGGAACCGTGGGTCTGCAGGAACCTACCAGGAACAACGCTGTGGCACCAGCTTCTTCATTGAATAAGATACTGTGTTCTGCTTCGAGGAGCTAGGGTGAATCCCTTTTCTCTTCATCCAAGGCTTGCCCTTGTCTTCCCTCCTTCTTATAACTTTTGCTTCCTCTGTTGACAATATCCAAGTACTCCTGGCAATGTTGAATCTTGAACTGTCTGACTGTGTGATCCTCGACAACAGGAACCCAGTTCCACTTGACACTGGCTCTGGCCTCTTGACTTTTGTATTTCTGTCAGCGAGTGTTCTCTGATTCTGTCTGCCCTGACAAAAGTATTACCTATGATTTTTGCCCCCAACTCTCTCTAGTTAACTCAGGTGCTAAGTGTGTTTTTGCCCCGGTAACATTTCTTTCCACGGATACGCGTATCTTTCATAAAGACCGAACTGTCAGTACTGTCAAAAAGTGATTGCATATGTATTCCCGATAACGTCTTTTGTTTCACAACACTGGTCTGTTAAAACATAGGATACTTACCTTGTGTTATACTGTACCAAGTGAATTGGTTGGTTGTAGTGTATTTTACATGTGGTTTTGAATTTATAGAAGTGTTGTGTTTTATAACAGATGGTTTAAAAATATATGTACTTATATTTTTTACCTGAAACCTTGAGTCAGTGTTGGCTTGAGTCACAGTAATTGTGGTCCCTTTGTGTAATCTCTGCTACTGCTCATATACTCTTGAGATAAGCCTGGCTGCTCCGCTACTGCTACCACTTTAACATAGTAGTACAGGCTTGAACCAAAGGTGAACTTGTATTACCACTTGTAGTCTTAATTGTGTGTAGTGTTCCCTAAGGGCACTGCACAGGATTCTGCCTAACAGTCGCCCTGATAAGTAGGGGCAGTGGCGCTGGTGGATTGAACCAAAGGAATGGCAGGTGGAACTAGGACAGAAGCCCTGACTTGTGTCAGTGGCTGCTGGGTGCTCTAAACAGGACCCTGCGCAGCTACAGCCGCTGTGCCAAGGTCCTTGACTGAGACTGTCCTGGATGGCAGACTCACAGCCTGGGTGGTGTTGGCTGCATCTGCCCATGCAGTTGCCAACACCCGGCTGCTCAGGACAACAGATGACAATACTGCCCAAGGGACATGTGCTCAATCAGAGCAGCCCTGCGTGCACTTACCACGTGCCTCTTGAATACCTGGAAATCATCCTGGGACTCTTCAGGTGCCAACTCAGCATGCACTGGCAGACCCTGAGCCTGGGTGGTGAGGACCACAGCTGCACCTGCAGCTACCACTACCCTTGGGCCCGTGGCAGTCGATGAAATGGACTGCCGGGTCACATGGGCGCCAGTGCCAGATGCAAGAGCTGCATCTCCCGGAACCACAGGGCATGGTGGCATGACTGCACCAACACGTGGCAGAACATCCTGCCGAAGTGATGCACCCCTGCCTCTTCCCCCTCTGCAGCCAGCCTGCACACCCTGGAATCCCCCTACTCCCTGGTCACCCCAGCCAGATCCCTGACCACACCTGCCACGTGGAGGATGCCCAGCTGAGGTGTCCCTCACCTTTCGTGGCATCCCAACCATGGCACTTATGTAGAAGTGCCAATGGGAGGTGTACACGACAATTGTCCTTGGCAATTTGGGTGAAGGGGTGAGGTACTAGATGTTAACAGCACCCCTGTGTGCCTGCAAGGTTGTATGTGACCCCAGTGATAAAGTGATGGGTCACGCAACACTTAGGCACCCCAAAAACTGCAGTAAAACCGTGCACGCAACCTCCGGTAGCCCACGTGTGTGGAATTAACCTCCCACAGTACGCAGTGCCCCCCCGGGATACAAAAAACACATACGCGTGGGACATGCAGGCTACTATGACCTTGAAAATGGGTACGTGATACACAAGGGGACCCGCAGTGGGAAAAATAGCATGCGCGACTCACCGTCTGACTAGCGTGGTAATGAAAAACACACGTAGACAATAGCCCCGCCAAAAGAAGAGATACGTCCTTGATCTGCTGTGAAGTAGTGACGGTGCGTGAAACAATCAGAGGTAGCAACACACGCGTCGCTCTCCATGAAAAGCACGTACAGCGAACTGCTGGCCCCACTCACCTTTAACCCATGCTGAGGGTACCGCCCGCGCGCATCACGTCACTTACGCGCTTAGGCCCTTTTCTCGATTTACACACATTAACAAGCGGATGTGCTGTTTTTTCACATGCTGAATCAATAGGCACCCGTGCCGAGGGAAACACCCGCGTTTGTTACGTCACATACACGCTTACGTGCTAAGGACCTTTCCTCGAATTACACTCTGACGTGCTGTTTTTTCACGTGCCTATTCACTCTGCATCAAGCTGGCCACGCAACAGCACATGGAAGACCACGCTCCTGCCTAGAAGGCCATTTACATTCCTCCCCAGAGCCCTGGGGTGCCTCCTACAAGCCATCTGCTGCTGCCTGCCTGCCTGCTACCAACAGTGCCCTGCCATTTGGTACCTGCACATCTGTCATCTGCAGGGGTCCTGTTGCTATGACCACCCCTGTTGGAACAGAAGACTCCCGACTGGTGTTCCATCGCTCCACAGCCCAGCCCCAGGACCCAGATGCCCACCCACACCTGCCTCGGTGGTTGCCATGTCTGAACCAACACCATCCGGCACCAGTGGCAACCCCGCAGCAGAGAGGGAGATGGCTGCCAGCTTCACAGCCAATGAAGTTGGCATCCTGGTGGAGCAAGTCATGCGGCATTATGATTTCCTCTTCTCACCATAGTGCGCCGACAAGGAAGGATGGAGGAGGATCTGGATGGACATAGTGGGTGCCATCAACACGGAGGCGGTGGCACCCTGTGACATCAAACAAGTCCAGAAGCGCTGGAGGGACTACAATTCCAGTACCCTCAAGAAGGCCCTGCGCCAATTAGATACAGCAGATCCAGTGTGGCACTGAGGCCAGTTTACCACCCAGCAGATGAGGGTCCTGGAGCGCATTCGTCCAGTGCTTCACCACCAGATCCTCAGGATGCAGGCCCGTCTGGAGTCGAGCGGTAGGTGCCCATGCATTGCCATGTAAAACAGTGCATGTTGTAGTGTGGTGGTAGTTAGCTACTTGGCTAGTCCAGCCAGGCGTGAACCACATGGATGGTGTATGTGTTACAATGCATCATGCGGAGCAGCATGCAGAATACACACATGTATACATGCCTGTCTCTGTACTTGGACATGTTTGGGGTGTGAGAGATGGGTGCTTCTGTCATGGACATGCATGGTGTACATGTCTGTGTGTCTGAGTAGTGTGTGTGTGACTGGAAAACACCATGGATACATGACACATGTGCGTGACAATGTGTTGATTCACTGATACAGCCTAGTCATCCACTGTGTCTGGGGGTATACAAGGCCAGATGCATGACCCTCCGGTGATTAGTGTGCATGTGATCAGCATGTCCCATGATGCATGTGAGTTTCAACCCACCATTGGATGTTTCTACAGTGCCTTGGACATGGATGCAAATGTTTGTTGCATGTGCCATGCCTGTTTCTGCATGTGTGTTACCTGCACTGACCCATGTGTTGTGGAGGGACATGATGGAAGTGACGTTTGACAGTGCCACTCATGTGCTATTGCTTTGTGTCTAGGGGACTACTGTACAGTAACCTGATGCTTGTGTTCTATGTCTCCCTTTACACAGCGGCGAGTGAAGAAGAGGTCTGAGATGGCGCTGTGGAGGAAAGCGGCAGGGATGCCTCCACCGGCGGGCGATGCAAGGCCCAGTCACCCTCCCAGGAAATTCCATCATCTGGGAGCGAGGGGACTGGTGCTGTGTCCACCACTACGGCTGCAGCAGAAGGGGCGGGTGAGCCACCACAGGGGTTTGCGATGGAGGAAGACGGTGCAGATCAATCCAGGTTGGTGGTGTGTACAGAGGAGGAGGCCGCATCCAAGCTGCACATGGGGCTTGGTGGGGGTGGTACCACTGGTGCAAGTGGTGCAGTTCAGGGGCAGGAGGCAGCAAAGGTCGCCGCAGAGGGGCCTGTGCATGTCACTGTCCCTGACACTGTGACTGCATCACCATGCACAACAGGGATGCCCCGTCCCAGGCCCGTCTGCAGGTAGGGGGGAGGTCCACATCATATGGCACTCCTCTACCTGCGGTTGTGGGGACCCTTGACATGATCGAGTTCGTCCTCATTGGTGTCGCGTTGCACACATGTGTAATTTGTGATGACATGCGTGCTTCCTGGGGGGACCACGCACGTCATCACATAGAGACGTGTGCCAATGTAGCTCAATTGAGTGGACTCATGGTCGGGGGTTTCCTCCATGTGTCAGTCTGTCTTGCGGCCCTCTCCTCCTCTGTGCACACTATATGCCAGTCGTTCTCTGTGCCGTCTTCCGGCCCAGATGCCACCAGGGCCCCCTGTGGACCTGCCCCAACCAACGCAGCCAGGCTGGTGGGGATCCCATCCCTGCCATAGTCGGGAGTCGTGGCTCCAGCACAGGTGGTCACCCCAGCAACTGAACCACTGGCAACGGATGACGTGTAGGCACATTCAAGCAGGGCACCTGAACGACGGCCCCGGGTGTTGCCATCTGCCCAGAGGCAGTCGTGGTGGCAGCGGCAGGCAGCATAAAGGCAGCGATGGCAGGCTCGGCGTACAAGGCATGTGGCCTCGGGCCATGAACATCATCAGGGCAGGCACCGGCCGGCAGGCAGGAGGACCCAGGATTGGGACGGTCTTCCGTGTGGCAGTGGTTGGGCCAGCAAATAGGTGCAGAGCGGCGGCGGGCAGAGAGGGCACAGCTCACAATGGTCAGGGCAGGGAACTCCATGCACAGGGCATTGAGGTGGGCTGATTGCCTCGAGGCAACTCGCAGGGAGTTGGAGGAGGCCATGGCTGCATTCCTGCAATACCTCGAGGCCAGGGAAGAGGCCCGCCTCTGGAACATCGACGTGGAGTTCGATGATGCCCTGGCCCGGAACATCAAAAAGTGAGCCGTCGGACTAGCCTGCCACCTTTGTATATAGTTATATAGGCTTAGGTTTCATTTGGTTTATATTTTTATTTGGAGTTCACAGACATTGCTCCACTTTTTGTATATAGTTGTATTTTGTATAGGATGTTGGTAGGTTTCCTTTTGTTTTGGGATCATGGACCCTTCTGACTTTCAGTGTCAATAGTACCAGACTTATGCATACTTTCGTTATTTCATCATCCCATGGAGCAATGTTTTTTTGTGCTTTTGTTTTTAATTTACTTTATATCACCTTTGGCGATGGACCACTTTTCATTTTTCATGTCGTGGATGTTTGTTTTTCATTGGATTTTACTTTATTTTTGGTATTGCTTTCAATATTTCTTCATTTGCATGTGTGATTTTCATTATGTAATTTTTCATGTTTTTTAATACATTTCATATATCTTCATTATTGGTGTTGTGTACTCTCATTGGTTTTGTGCATGTCTCTATGAGCATTGCCTCAGTCATGTGTTGCCACTGTGTGGCATTGTTGTACATTTATTCATGGCCATGCTGGTTCTTTTCAGACTCTCATGGCATGGGTAATTTGGGAGTGGGTGCAGTGGATGGTTGTGTGCTTGTACTGGGTCGGGGGGGATTTGGGTTGGCATTAGGGCTATGGTTCTGTTTTGTTATGACATGGTGTTTGGTGGGCCCTGGCAGGTGCCCATAAATCGGCGGGGTGGGGAGGACTTGAGCTGAGGCCTGCTGGCAGGGTGTGCAGGGAGTTTAATACGCAATTTTTCTGGCGCAAGTGGGATACGCGTATTCCGAGGGGTGCGTGGGGAGTCTTATATGCAATTTCGCTGGCGCGAGCGGGGTACGCATATTCTGGGGGTGAGCGGAGAGTTTTACACACGATTTGGCAGTGTAGGCCCTCCCGGGTGTGGCCCCCCTTCCCATGGCCCGCAGGCAGCTCATCACCCTTGGGCATGCTCCGCAGGCAGCCCTTCACCCCTGGGCATGCCCCGCAGGCAGCCCTTCACCCCTGGGTATGCCCAACAGGCAGCCCATTACCCCTGGGCATGTCCCGCAGGCAGCCCATCACCACAGTCCATGCCCTGCAGGCAGCCCACACCACATGGGGGACTTTTTCCAAGTGATTTTGGGTGTGAGCATGGTACGCGTATTCCGAAGGGTGCACTGGGAGTTTTACACGTGATTTTGCTGGTGCGAGCGGGGTACGCATATTCCAAGGGGTGAGCGGGGAGTTTTCCACGCAATTTCGGTGGCTCGAGCGGGGTACGCATATTCCGAGGGGTGTGCAGGTAGTTTACCATGTGATTTTGCTGGCGTGAGCGGGGTACACATATTCTGAGGGGTGCGCGGGTAGTTTTACATGCGATTTCGCTGGCGCGAGCGGGGTACACGTATTCCGAGGGATGCGTGGGGAGTTTTACACTTGATTTTGCTGGCGTGAGCGGGGCATGCGTATTCCGAGGGGTGTGTGGGGAGTTTTCCACGTGATTTCACTAGCGCGAGTGGGGTACCCGTAATCCGAGGGGTGCACTGGGAGTTTTCCATGCAATTTCGCTGGCGCGTGAGGGCTGTGTGGTGTTTATTTTGCATTTTCATGGTTGGGGGGCTGTATGCTGGTCCACTGGCCTTTGTGCCATGCATGGGATTTGTGCGATGATTTTGGTGCACAGGGCGGGTTTGGGGCTGTAACTGGCGCTGTTGCAGGGTCGCTGCGCCACTCTGCGCCACGGATGGTTATGGATGTTAGTATTCATGAATACGCTGTGCGTCAAAATGGGTTTTGGCGCACGCAGCTGGCGCAGACTGGCACACCCTCCCTCTGTGCACCAGCCGCATGTGCCACTTCTGCGCTAAATTCTATCAATTACCCTCATAATGTTTTCATTCTGAAAAGAGGACATACAAACATCTCTCAAAAAGGCACAAACAGCCTTGTTAACATTGCACCTTGCCTTCTCCATTTGTGGACCAAATGGAAAAGAACACAACCACATTTGTCTCTGCGCAATACGGGGAAAAATTACTCTGGAGTTTGGATACATGTCCATGACTTTCCCAAGTCCTTCTTTCATTGAAAATTGCGAAGAGATTCCAGACACTTTGCCTGAACTGTTCCCTCCACAATGAATAATAATAATGTCTGGATGACGCTGTGTCACCAATGAAGCACAGAGAGGTACCAAATCCACCCACTTCATTCCACAAACTCCATGCCAGTGCACTGCCACATGAGAGAATCCAAGATGTGCAGCCACTACACAGCTATCTGCATGCACCTCCAACCAATGTATCTACAAATCCAAACAATCTGCTTTCTGAAACACACAGCCATAGCTATCTACTCTTCTCTCAGGAAAAAGACCTACTGACGAACTCTTTCCTATCACAACAACCCCAGTAAACCTTATTAGCCAATCCCGTGCTCTGCTCAGTCTCATTTGCATGCCTCCCAACACCAAAATCCCTGTCTGTAATATGCGTTGTCCGCGGACAACTGCCATATCCGCGGACAAATTGAAAAATCTGAATGTGGGGACTGAAAATCTAAATAGTGTGCCCCATTTCGTCTTTGAGGTTGGCTCTGAAAAGAGTTTTTTTTTTTTTTTTTTTTTGCAGATGCTTCAGAAACACCTTTTATTTTGTATTTTTTTTTCTTATTTTCCTCTAAAAATGTTCACATTAGCTTCTCCAAAGCAACCCTTATGTTCCAAAACAGCATGGCATTTCCCATAAAAGATAAAGAAATGTCATCTTCTTTAAAATAAACAACTTCACCAGAATCAATGTTCTCATGATTACAAAAGAACATATCAGCTCTAAGCATGAAAGCAAACATGCCTCGGTAGATTGCACACCTAGCAATATTTTGCTGAGGACAAACATTGTCCCATCTTGCCCTAGGTACTAAAATAGAAAAAATAACATTGGCATTTGGAAGTATTTTCATTACTGCCTAAACCAAGTGTTCCAAATCTGCCAACAAAGTAGGGGCACTGACATAGCCCAAATGCAAAACAACTACATTTGGACTTTTCACCATGCCCATATCTCCACAAACTTGTACAATTCCCTGCACATTGAAACCAGGCATAGTGATCCACACCACCTCCACACCTTTAACATCAAAATTGTTTGTCACATTCCTGCATTTAGCGTACTGCTCCAAACAATGCACAAACATATTTCCAACCACCAACACCCTGACTTTCTCCACCTCTGCCATATTCAGTACACACAGCCTCTTTCAACACAAACCACAACCTCATTCTCTGATTGGCTGATCCCTACAGCCATGATGGATTTGCTGATAAACCCCAGATGTGGCACACCCTGTCCACGGACAACCGCAGTGACCGCGGAACGCGTAACACAGTGGCAGCCCTTCTACCCTTTTCACTTCACTCTATGCACCATTTCCTCATTGATTACTGTTAAGCAGTCACACAATCATCCACCAATCACATCCAAGAACTCTCCATCTAAATCTATCATCACAGATCAGCACCTTAGATATACTATTGATCACTCTCAGTACAATTCGGCTGTGACTGCAAAGGACCTACAGCAACAACTACTATAAAACTCCCCAAGATTTCTACTTGCAGATTCATGCACATCCACATGCATGAACACAGACTACATGTATGAATATTTTCTACACAGTACATGTACAGCTGTTCTAGGAATACAATGCATCCCGGGAGCATAGCCCAGCGGCAACGTGCGCGCCTTGGAAGCAAGACGGCACGAAGCAACACAGGTTCGATCCCCGGGTCTGCGCTTAGAAACATCTGGGTGTTTGAGCACATTATAAATACGCAAATAAGACAAAATAATTATGCAACTAAAAAACAAACAATTCCTTTAATAGCACCTCGATGTGCACGGGCTGTGTGAGCGCTTTAAATATGTAAAACAAAATAAATAAAAATATAAATAGAGCAACTTTCACTTACCCTGTATAAACTGTAAAATAATTTACTGTAATTTCTCCCATCTGCTATGATGAAGTGTCAATTGCAAAACATTCAGCTCTCCAAATCTTTGTTTACACACACACCTATCTAAAAAAATATTGTTTCATATTATAAGATCGGAGTAAAAACAGTATAATTATGAAAAATACTGTCCACTGTTTTATAAAAGCACACACAGCCAGATGAGTGCATGCATCTTCATTCAGGCACACACACAGACAATGTCATTAGAAAAGCTCCTAGCTCAAACAACACCACTGCCTCTATATGAAATTCTTCTACTTTATTTCCCACACCTTCACAAATGCATACATTGCATGCTTTTCTGTACAATCTCTGCCATTTTCCCTGTCAAAACAGCAATAAATGTATATGATTATGTCTTCTATCTCTTAACATCATTAACATAACATTAAAAAAAACAAGTTTGCTCTATACGTTTGCTATAAACACACATATTCACTAACTTCTTTCTTTTACAATTGCAGTGAAGACCACTCTCCTGAAAAGCAGCAGTGTCTGAAGTACGAACAAGGACTTAGAAGAGACCTACTCTTTCCATACAAAAAAGTAAGTACAATACCAACATAATGTTCTAACTGTTACTCAAACACACTAGCATTTTAGTATTGTAGAAGAAACAAGTGTATGAACCCTTTACCATCAGATGTAGTATTAGTGCTTCACCTTACCAGTTGCATACTTTATATTGTCATCTGAAGCCCAGTATACTAACACACAAATACAAAAATAGTCTTCCCAACTTGATGTAGATGCCCATTGCACAATCACACACCTCCACAATCATCCTTACCATCATACTCAGACACTCATGCTCAAAGCACGCATACACTGCACAACAGCCTAACCCACACTTTCTTTTTTTCTCCAACAGACCCCAAAGAATGCCTACCAAAAAGCAACTCTGTAGAAAGTAACACAGATGCAGAGCAAATCAAAATAAAAGTGTCCAAAATAAGCATCCATCTCTGGCAGATTTTGTACAAAAAGTTCAAACAAGACAGCGAATACAGTCATTAAGCAAAACAAAACAATCTTCCAGTATAGACATTTTCCCTCCTCTATCAAAATGTAAAACGAAACAGAAAGTGATTAACAAAACTTCAGCTAGCACTACTGCTAACACCACACCTATAAATCTTGATGAAGTGGCAAGTAACCATACCAAAAAAAATATTTTACAAAAAATGTTCTGCCACAGAGTCCTTCACGACTTGATAAAAACAGGAGAAAAATCATGCACAACCCTTAAAACCTAGCGTAGAAATTGAATCCTACAGGCTTGCATTGACAGTGCAATCCTTCTCAAAAGAAAGTTATTCATTTTAGTTGTAAACAGAATGAAACCACTAACACAACTAACTACTAAACTACAAAAAAGACTTGTCAATAAAAGGAATATCAACAAAAATAGCTTCTTAAACATCTGTGGAGGTGAATGGAGTGACACGACGAGCACAGAACCATATTTTAATGAAGAAGCATATAAACAAAAGCTAACAAACCCAATTGCCAAACATAGCAGTGGACGAGGGTATGAAAAACGTAATAGCACCATTATGGAACAAGAAACTCTGCTCACAAATATATGCCCAGAAAACTCGGTGTCACCTCTCCATTCTACTGAACCAAAACATCAAGTTTACAAATGGCCGTGCACATCAATGTGTAACATTGCCACCAAATCTTTCAAATCTTTACGCCAGTTCCTCAATCAGTATGTAAAAAGCAAAGAAAAAATCAAAATGAAACTACTACAAAATATGGATGCATGTCCAGTGCGCAAATACACAGGACTACAGGGACATTCATTAGCCTGCATTTCAGGACCTATTTGCAAAAGCACCTTCCATCATATCAAAATGCTATCAACACATCATTCAACTACAAGAAATCTGGTCCATAAACTCTACTATGCTAAATGTCCTGCTTTAGCACTAGCCAATTTAAATAACAATCTTCTACATGGTACAGCCAAACAACTACTCATAGAAATAGAGTATATCCAGAGAAAATATTTTGGAAGTGAAAGCCACTTACAAAATGCAATAGATTTACAACAAACTAGCAACTACTGTACAAATAGCAACCTTCTATAAATCACATACAAAAAAGAAATACTAAAGTTTAAAAGTACCTCCGCTGAAGTACCAAACCATGGGTGTGTGTGTTCCCACATAACTTATTTTTTATAAAAGTAGTACAAAAACTGCAGACATAATGTACAAACAGAAGACAATGGAGATTCCAAATGGTGCCAATTAGCTCTCTACATTATAGCAGAAAACAAATCCAACATTACTGACTCCTTAATACTTTGCAATTACTGCACTGCAAAACTTGACAACAACCAAACACCTTCACACGCTATCACAAATAACGTGCAATTATTCCCACTACCAAAACCCCTGCAACAACTAAATTTATATGAGAATATGATAATTCAAACAGTGCACCCATTTCAAGCAATGATATGCTTTAACCAAAAACAACAAAATGACCTCCCTCTGAATTAGTGAAAGGCATTTGTGTCAAAGTAGTTTATTTACCATTATATCTCAAATAAAATGTACACACTCTAGGAGTGCAATGGCCAATAGATCAGTCTTTAATTTTCTTAGTAAATGGCATACCTACAAAAGACAAACAAATTTGCCAATAACTCGTGGACTTCCATAAAGTTAGACAAGCCCTGCAATATCTAAAAATCAACAATGAATACTACAAAGAAATTAATATTGAAGAAGACCTGAGAGAAACCATTGAAATAATTCAAGAGTCAACAGAAACCGGTCAATTTCAACTTTTAAATCCTGCTACAGAATCCAATATTTAAGATCATTATACAATTCATCCTTTACACTCTAAAGACACTACAGATGATGCACTGGAAACGAACCAAATGTGACAAGCCAAAGGATCTCCAATCAGCATATGGGAAAAAATATAGAAGCATGTGCTTTTGCTCTACTCTTTCCTACTGAAAAAGGAGGAAGGTATGATGATAGACCCACACAGATAACAGCATCAGAATATCGCTCTTTACAAATGTATTCTGACAACCCCAGATTCAGACAAAAACGTGGACTACATACTCCACTTTCTCTTTGAAAGTCAACTAGCAACTCTATGCTACAGAGTTGCACACACATTAAAATCAGGTACCCATTTTCAAAATATGTCAGCTACACAATTATTATAAAAAGTGCAAAAAAATGAGGTTTTATAGTCAAGTATTACAAATCTTTTAGCAAACATGCATAGTACAAAAGAATACTGGTTCCGACATCACTGAGATGTACGCTTTATGATAACAAACCTTAGCCCACCGACTTGTTTGTTACATTAAGTTGTGCAGAATATGCATTTGAAGATTTACACGATTTCCTACGCATAGCAAACACAAACAAAACAAACATAGATATAAAAACACGAGGAGAACTCTGCTTTCTAGATCCTGTACATGTATCAAGATATTTCCATCATCGCTTCATTGATATGCTACACTTTATTTGCAATAAGACTGATCCTCCACTCAGAGAAGTTCAACACTTCTTTTGGAGAAAAGAATACCAAGCCAGAGGAGCACCACACATCCACATACTATTATTGATTAAAGATGATCCTAAATTTGGTCAGGACAGTGATGCTAGTGTTTTGCAGTTCATCAAAAAATATGTCACTTGTGAAATTCCTTCACAAACAACACATAGTGACCTTCATGCACAATTTTACAATTTCAAAGAGACAAATGTGGGAAATATTGTTGTCGCAAAAAAAAAGGGAAATACTACACCAAATGCCGCTTTGGTTTACCTACACAAGTTTCAGCAACAGGTCATGTAAACAACTTTATGTCTTCAGTCAGACATAGTGTCAAAGGTAAATCACCTAAGAAAACATATTACATAAAAGGAACAGAAGCATCAAAATATATCAATGATTACAATGCAATCATTGCCCTCCTATGGAATGCAAACATAGATGTGCAGTACATTGCAGACAATTCCACTGCAGTTGCACAATATGTCACAGCCTACTTAACCAAAGCAGAGAAAACAGACGTTCAGGACATCCTGGATGACATATCATCTGACAAAACACTATCACAGAAATTGTACTACTTAGGCATAAAAATGCTCTTTCATAGAGAATGTGGCTGCTATGAAGCTGCAGACTGTTTAACCGGTGCTGCTTTGTCTGGAAATTCTGACACTATAGTATGGCTAAGACTTGGTCCTGCTGAATCTAGAAAAAGAGTTCTCAAATCATATGAGGACATAGAAACAATAGCCAAAAATGATCCCAACAGACAAGACATTTTGAAACACAATTTACTAGACACATACTTCCAAAACAGGAGTACCACTTTGGAAACCATGTGTCTCTACCATGTAGCCCAAAATTTCACATACAAAAATAATATTGAACCAGATGAAAAGAAAGGTAGATACAGAGTTGTAAATTGTGAAGGCAGCTTAGTGAAACTTACCAAACACAGCTTAATTAATCATATCAATTTGTCATTAAAAACTCCTCAACATAAAGAACTGTATTACATGTCCCTGCTACAACTTTTCAACCCATGGAGAAAAGAAGAAGAGTTACTGGATACATATGACTCCTATGAAGATGCTTTCAAAGTAAATGAAAGCACTATAACAGACGTAAACTTTACACAGTACCAAACAATGTTGCACAATGAACAGCAACACGAAGAAGAACTCGAGGCCCAACTACAAGTGGACACTCCCAACAGCAGTCAACCTTCTGTAAGAGGAAGCCAAGAACCATTTGGACAGCCACTAATAGCAAATGAGGCAGAATTATCCAAGACAGAAGTAGAAAACACAATGTGTCAGTATGAACAAGCTACAGAAGACGTTGCTGTACTGAAATCACAACTGGACAATGACCAGCATAGCATTTTCCAAGAAATAACAAGAAAATTGAACATGATGTGCAACATGAAAATAAAAACTGTACTTGCCAAGAATACAAACCTATACTGCTATACATGAGTGGTGAAGCTGGTTCAGGCAAAACATTCTTAATCAAAATCATCAGTAAGTTCCTTCAACAATAGACAAACAACAAACTGTCAACTGTTGTAACTGCCTCCACATGTTTAGCTGCCTACAACATAGGTGGTGTCATTTTACACTGATTACTACTCCTTCCAGTAGAACACCCAAACAAATTAGACTATTACAAACTTTCCACAGAAGCTGCAATGGACCTACACAGAGTTTTCAAACAAATGAAAATGCTGCTAATAGATGAGGTGAGCATGGTCTCCAACCTAATATTGGCTTTGATTCACCTCAAATTACAAGAGGTCTGCAAAACAGACTATGAAGAGCGCTTTTGAGGAAAACACATTATTGATTTCAGAGATCTTCTTCAATTGACACCAGTGAAAGCTGAACCTATTTTTAAAACCTTAGGGCACAAACTGTGCCGTAAAACTCTTGGCAGCATAGGAAATGTCAACATTTGGCAACATTTTCAATACAGAGAATTAACAGAAAACATGCACCAGTCTGCAGACCTCACATACGCCAACATTTTAAAAAGTATTAGAGTTGGTGTTCTATCTCAAGAAGCTCAATCAATATTAAAAACCAGGCACATCCATGCACTCTATAGCCATAACTCATGTGCTACTGATGTCATGGAAAAATCAGCACACAAAAATGTCAATTGTATGTCCTTGAGGCCAACTCTTGCAAGCTGTACAAAATTCAATGAAACAATGTTGAAAAAAGAAATGCAACCAATAATTGAAATTTGCTCGACAGATAAACTGAACACACATGGTATGACACTACCCATGTTGTCAGCAAGATCAACAAGACTAAATACCTTAGAAAACTCTATCTCCAACACTGCTGTTTTGGAGAAAATATAAAAATTATCTTTAAATTGTAGAGTAATGCTTAACCGTAACCTTGACATGGAGCAAGGACTAGTTAATGGAGCATTTGGTACAGTTGTTGGCTTTCAAACATAGCCACGTGACAACAACATTCAATTTGTCAATATTCTCTTTGACAGACTATCAGAAGTTAAAAGGATCGGATGCTCAACAGCCCGCTTCCTTCTTTTCAAAGACATGTATGTATGCAGAGAACAATTTTCACTAACTCTAGCATACGCAGTTACCATTCACAAATCACAAGGTCTTACTATAGATAAAGTATTAATAGATATTGGTAGCACAGTCTTTAAAGAACGCATGAGCTATATAGCACTATCATGCTTATGTACACTTGACGGGCTATTTCTAATCAACTTTGATGCAAGAAAAGTAAATGCAGATATTACTTGCATTCTAGAATACAATAGGATGCCTTCACTCTACACCCCCATATAAAAACCATATCCTGTTCCACAAAAAGCAAAACGTTGTAAAATAAAACTACTTCAAACTGAAACGATACAGGATATCACTGCAATTCCTCCAAAGGAAAAAAAAAAAACCTCAAACTTTATCAAGTACCACAACCAAAGGAGAATCTACTGGTCAAAGTAACTCAACTACTTCTTCAAAGAAGCAACACACACTCCGAACAAATGACTTCGACACAGAATTTTACGAACGCTTAATATTCTTAAAACCAAAATTTAATACGTAATCTGTGTATGAACATAAGCAAGACTTCAACTTCAAAACTGTGCACAGTTAGAATACGCCAACATGTATCTAACTGCCCCATGATTCTGCAACAAGCAAACAGATTAATAAATACCACTAAAATGTAACAGGAAATACTCAGTTAGAATACACCAACAGGTATCTAACTGCCCCAGGATTCTGCAACAAGCAAACAGATAAATAAATGCCACTAAAATCAAACAAGATATATACAGTTAGAATATGCCAACAGGTATCTAACTGCCCCAAAAAATCGGCAACAACCCAACAGATAGATGAATAGCATAAAAGTAGAAATAAACTATTAGAATATGCTAACAGGTATCTAATTGCCCCAAAAAACTGCAACAAGCCAACAGATAGAAGATTAGCAAGAAACAAGAAATAAACAATACAACAATGAAAGAAATATATTGTACCACAACATAGGTTTTTTTTTAATCCAGCATTCATTTTTTTCCCACAGACCCAATGATTTAGAAAACAAACACAGAAACTGAGCAAATTTCGCAGTACACTAGGTTGAACTATAGTACTTGTAAAGTACTAAATATGAGGGTAAAAAATACAGAAATGTCTATTATGCAATGCAATAACGCATTATGAACTACCTACTCTAACATATGATCTTTTCTTTTATCACAGAGAGCAAAAAGGTATGTCTGGTCCAGTTACCCATGTCATGAAAAAACTGCATACAACCACAACAAAATTAACCAGTAAGTATAAAATAAATAAACTCACAAACACCGCTGCATAACACTCCCATTCAAGCAAACATCTAACCATACACCACAATCCAAAATGTTTGCTTCCAAGGGTATCTTATGATGCAGTCCTTGTTACAAACTCTACAATCTTAACTGCATAGCCTAGCCAAAACTTCACACACAAGCTCTACAAATGAAACAGTATACAAACTTTTGGGTTGTGGATATTTTTTATTTTATTTATTGAATATAGTTGAATTTAATCAACTTTTTTCAATCAATACAATTTTATCAATCATTCAATTTTACAAGAGAAAATTAGAAAAAGACAAAAGACATTTTTTTTGCATATACATATACAATTACAATTTTCAATTTTAAGTTAATTTAAAGCGCATCTGTGCAGGTCGATAAAATGCCAATCATTCCATTTTCAAAGCTGTCAAAAAATTAATGGTGGCTAGACTAATACTCATGGATTTAGTGGCAGCCAATGCTATCCAGCGGTGTTCAGGGTTCATCTGTGCAAAATACGCAAGATGTTTTGAAAAATGAATTCTCCTTAAATTTGTAAGTGCCGGACAGTCAATAATTACATGTTTCAGCGTCTAAACAACACTATTATCATTACAAAAATGACACCATCTCTCATCAAAAGGTATCAATTTCCTTCTGGCTTTAATCTCGCGGGTAGGCCAGATATTAAATCGGAAACGCAATATGGCATATCTTGATGCAGCTGATTGTGCTAGATTTAAGTAGGAAGCCATTTCTCTATAGCATTTAGGACTGAATACTGAGGCATCAAAGTCCTTCTATTGGAGACATCTATCCCTCGTATCAATCCAATCCATCAGATACATTTTTTTTGTTTTAGCCCGGTCTGGGTTAAATAGGAGGGTTTCAAGAGAAATATCAGCATGAAGCATGACAGCTAAGATGTTAGTTAACCACTGTCTCGGAAAGCTTTCAGAGGTTTTTAGTAAGTAGCTGGTAACTGTAGCTAATGTGGTATTATTGCTTGAAGACAGCAAACATTTCCGTAACAAGGCACATAGACGCCAGTTATACATTGCAGTTAATGAGATTAACCCAAGTTCGTAGCGAATGAACACTCCTGGAATACATTGTGGTAAGTGTAAAATAGCACGCCAAAATTTTGTTTCTAATGAATTCAGAAAAGTCATTGAAATTGTACAATATGTCTCAATACCATATAATAATGTAGCAACTACGTTCTGACTCCAGTAAATAATAGCAGGTTTTAATGTAAATTTGCCATACTTGTAAAGGACTATTCTGGTTTGGTATATGGCACTAGATAGCTTTTGTTCAATTTTACGTAGTTGCGAATGGTCGGAGGGACGGCCATCAAAAATGAGACCCAAATAAATGTAATTTGGAACTATTTGTAAAGCAATATTTTCTATTCGCCAGATCCTTCTCTTTCTTCGCATGCCCATTGGTACATATGTAACAATTTGGGTCTTGGTACTATTAACAACTAATTCATTGTCTCGAAAATATGAACATAGTGAATTTAACAAATTATTTAATCCACTTGGGGTCTTTGATACCAAAACAAGATTGTCTGCATACCATAAAGCATTCATTTTCACACCATTTAATTTTGGAGCATCAGCTACGAGCTTGGGGAAAATCCATTCCACATCATTAATAAAGAAGTTAAACAATGCTGATGCCAAAATGCATCCTTGTTTTAAGCCTCTATTTGTAACAACAGCACTGGAAAGTAGTCCTTCCATATTTAATCTTATGAATACCTTTGTCTGGGAGTGAAGCAAAAAAATAATATCAATCAAGGTTCGAGGACAATCAGCATGAATTAGTTTAGCCATAAGTTTTGGTCTGGAAACAGAATCAAATGCGGAGTGTAAGTCCACAAATGCAAAATAAAGTGGAAATCTCTTAGTTTGGGCTTGATGTCTGATGGCATTCAAGGTGGTAAGATTTACCACAGTCCCCAAACCCGCGACAAACCCGGTTTGGGCAGGATCACGGAGTCCAGCATTGTCTGTCCATTCATTAAATTCCCTTAAAACCATCCATGAAAAGATTTTCCCTGGCGCATCTAGCAATGCTATCGGCCGATAGCTTTTGGGGTCCTTACGGTAACACTTTTTATATATTGGTACAATAATAGATGAACGCCATGAATTAGGAATTGTTTTGTTTTGTATGATATATTGAAAGGTATTGTTTAGAATATTTGCCCACTCATTTACATTTTGTTTAAACATGTAATTCGAGAGGCCACCTGGGCCTGCTGCCCTTGAGGAGGATGATCTTTTAATAAAGTCCTCAACTATTGCTACGGAGCACTTCAAACGCCACCTTCCACCCATGCTCATATTGTGAGTGTAATTGCACATTTCTCTGTCAGCATACAGTTTAGTAAAATGATTAATCCATTGTGCTTCTGTCACAGCATTAATTTGAGAACTCATTTGAGAGCAAGCCTTACAAATGTTTAGTAATTTACATATCTGGGCAGAGTTTTTTTTGTAACACGCTGTCAAAAATTTCTCACTATCACTTTGAAAAAGAGCAGCCTTCCTTGATTGAACCCAATTACGATAATGACAGTTAGCTGATTTAATAGCTTTTATTTGATCAGCCATGGGTAATTTACGGAGGCTTCTAATCTCTTTTCTGTGTGCCTTTTTGTGGGCATGAAGTGCTAAGTCAAATTCATGGGTGTGAATCACAGAGGTCTTATGTTTCAGCAAGTGAATATTCTTTAAAGTATTTAAGACATCAACATATGATTCAACATTGCTCGTTCCATGGCTGTTCAAAATAGCAGTGTCTAGGGCTGATAGTTTAACATAGGACCAGCTAAAACGATTCCTACCATTGTTAACCACAAGAGTTTGTCTATAGCATTGTTTGGTGGTCGGCACAATTTGATTTTCAATGGACCAACCGAGGGATAATAAATGATGGTCACTTTGTACCTGTTTAACAACTGCAAATTTAGTGGTATTCATAAAAATATTATTACTCAAAAAAATATAATCAATAGTGGATTTGGAATTTCCTCTCTCCCAAGTGTTCATTGGAGGAATGTCGCCAATAATAGCACCATTCGCCATCCTTAGATTAAGGTCATTCATAAATAACAACCATCTCTGACTATCAGAATTTGTACTCTTTTTGTTAGTTTCAAGGCATGAGAGATTCAAATCACCCATTACCAGGATTCCAGAGATCTCTTTGTTTCTAGCAATTATTTCAAAAAGACTCGACAGAGTATTGTAGAATATTTCTTCGAGAATACCCACTGGATTTTGATAAAGATTAATCAGGGCATATATTTCAGAGCCAATGGTGATTCTGACTAGCTGAATACACTTATTTGGAGATTTCCATGCCGAGATTCCAAGTCCTCTACTAGATTTCACTGCCACTAGCCGACCAGAAGTTGGTCTTCCTTTACCAGAGAATTCCGCTGGTAGTAAGACCAGATCATGGTCGTCCCATATGGGAGCATGTAACATCCATGTTTCCTGCAAAACTACGATATCATAGTTATTCAAATGATCATTTTTGGTCCACTGGAGATGAGAAGAACCCTGCGTATTCCAACTGGCAAGTGAAATTTCAATACTTATGACTCTCGTTCGTGGTTATGAATGAGTGTTATGCATTGGTAATGATGTTGAGTTGTGGCTGGTTTCATTGACACAAAAATGACATACACAAACTGGCTCTACTGTAGGAGTTGTAAGTATCTCTACATTATCAGGCTTATGATGGTTCTGTCGGGCTGGATCATGAGCCAATAAAAATCCCTTATCAAAGAGTTCCATTCTTGCATTCCATAATAAATTACACACTACTCCTGATTTAACCCATAAACGAACAACAGATAGATTCTTATCACAAAGAAATTCAATTTGATCTATATCACTCGAAGCAATTGCTTCCAATCCTTCAACATCGCCAAAAACTAGCACGACATAGATCATATTTAGGGAAATCACCATCACAGCATTTCAAAATCAAAGTATGATAAGTTTTAAATCTCAGAGCATTAGAATCTCTTTTGTCACCCACATGAACTTTTGACACTGTTTTCTGAGTGTCAGTGTTTTTGGAAGTTTGAATGGCCCTAGGCCCAGAGCAGCCACCAACTGTAGAGGCTGCGGAAGACTTAAGGTTTGTCATTTTTGCATCTTTAAATGGGATATTAGTCTGTTCGTTGCTAAAATGTACTGTTTTGAGTTGAAGGGTCTGTGGATTGACGGGAGTTGATTCTGGCAACACCTCTGACAATCTATTCAAGAGATAGGAATCAACTGCAGCTTTGAGAATACTCAATCCATTATCAGGGCCTTGTTGTGGTATAGCAGTTGAAGTGGAAGGTTTCTCAACACCAACTACCATCACTCTTGAGTGTGTGTGTGTCATGGATTCTGCAGACTTTTGGAGCTGACCTGGTATATCTAAATTTGAATCGTGAGACACTAATTCAATAAGATCATCTAATGGCGTGTAACCCAAAGTCAAGTCTTGTGTCACTGAATGTTTAACTGGAGTGGGGACGGATCTTAATGGCACATGTACACTCGAGTGTGGAGTGACATTATTGGTTAAAGGTTCTCGAAGTGTCTCTATTGACGCTGGTATAAAGCAATCAGAATTTGTCTGATTCACTACAGAGACATTTTCTTGCTGTGCATTGGGCTTAGGTAAGGCATTCGTGTTTCTTAAAGAAACTTTATGTTGTGCCATTTTCTTTTTTTTGCTTAGTGTCGGTTGTTGAGATTTTTTTTTTTTGTGTCTATTCTATTGTCAGTTTTAGCACCCCACTGGGCTTGGGTGGTGTTTCTCTCAGGAGAATCGACACTTATCCAAGAGTCGTTTTTTCTTTCAGCGGTAATCTCTACACTTTCTACAGGACGAATGAAATGCAGGCAAAACTGAGTCTGTCATGATGGGTGGGTTGCGAAGAGATTCTAATGCTACGAGTCTCTGTGCAATACTTGAGCCAACATGAGTTTGACCAGTTTGGTTGGACAAACAGAAGGTCTCTAAACTAGACAATCTTTGCATGATCTTTTGCATTGTCGATGTATTAGGGACAGAGTGAGAGCTCTCTAAACTAGACAACCTTTGCATGATCTTTTCCAGTGTCAATGTATTAGGGACAGAGTGAGAGCTAACTTTCAAGTCATTTCCAATTAAATCTAGCTTAGAGGCAAAACTAGTGATCTTACAATCTAGGGACTCGTACAGTTTAAACAAACTATATATAGTAGTGTTTATGGCTCCAAGGGTAATCTCCATGAGAGCAGGATTGGCCAAATGTTCACGAGGTTTCCTCGTGGATTGACATCGGCGCGGTGTTGGTTGTAAGAAGGATATATCCTCACCATGTCTTGTTGAGTCCATAGAGCCAGGTAGATTATAATCTGTCAGGACTGATGCTCTCGAGCTTTCTAATTCACGGCCATCTACATGGACTGATGTATCTAGTAACGGGACCTCCTCTGACACCACTTCTATTATTTCAACATTCTCTATACCCATTATCGAATCACTCAAAGGTATTTCATTACTAGATATTGCATCTTCATTCAAGGATTCCTCTATTACCAATGGGAAAGGTTGTGGACATTTTTTAATTTTTTGAGGGGACTGTGCAATAGTGAGTATAGTAGAATCAGAGATAGTAATCCCTAGTTTCGAAATATTGGAAGCAAAAGATGACACTGCTACTTCCTGTGGCACAACAATGGGTATTTGAGAAATAATGAGTTCAGTAGGTTTAGATATTAAAGTCGAATTATCACTGTGATTAGAGACACTCGTAATCTTCTCGTAAAAATTAGGGATGTCATGATTAGAAACCGACGTTTTTTTGATTGGTGTTAAAGTTATGGGTTTTTTTTAAGTTTGTGTAAGGCTTTTAGGCTTGTCACAAGATTTGGGTGCCAGATCGTTAATCGGAGTGTTCAAAGAATGATTTGCGAGTGCACCAGTTGGTGTTCTGCAAGAATTATTGTCAAACATAGTCTTGTCCATCACAGATGGCATTCCTGAGGTTAGACTATACATAGTTTCGGTCCCTTGGAGTCGGAATCAACTTAAGCAGGGAATGTAAAAAAAAAAGCTTGACTCTTCAAAGTTAGAATGGCATATAACTTAGTTACCTGTGATAAAAGGAACGTTCAACTTTATACCATTGGACACGTATAATGTTGGTATCCGGAGTGGATCAAAGAGATTAAACCTCCACAGTCTCCAAACCGGTATAGTGCCACCAGCGCCTAACAGCCGCACAACAGCACAGCTAGCGGCCTTGACCCCGCCAGGCTTAACGCCGCAAGGGTGGCAGCCTCTGTGTTTTCACGGCGAGGGGAATCACGTGATAGGGCATGTGTCCTAGGAAGCTCTGCCTCCTCCAGGAAGCGGATTGATGCCGGCAAGAGCACGAGAAATGCTTGCAGTGCCGGTAAACGCGTGAAAAAGCATTAGTTTTTAGCAAACAGTTCTTGACAAGGCAACACACTCTGCTCAGTCGACAGCCTCTGTGTTTTCACGGACAGGGGAATCACTTAATAGGGCACGTGTCCTAGGAAGCTCCGCCTCCTCCAGGAAGCGGATTGATGCCGGCAAGAGCACGAGAAATGCTCGCAGTGCCGGTAAACGCGTGAAAAAACGTTCGTTTTTAGCAAACAGTTCTTGACAAGGCAACACACTCCGCTCGGTCGACAGCCTCTGTGTTTTCACGGCGAGGGGAATCACGTGATAGGGCACATGTCCTAGGAAGCTCCGCCTCCTCCAGGAAGTGGATTGATGCCAGCAAGAGCACGAGAAATGCTCGCAGTGCCGGTAAACGCATGAAAAAGCGTTCGTTTTTAGCAAACAGTTCTTGACAAGGCAACACACTCCGCTCGGTCGACAGCCTCTGTGTTTTCACGGCGAGGGGAATCACGTGATAGGGCACGTGGCCTAGGAAGCTCCGCCTCCTCCAGGAAGCGTATTGATGCCGGCAAGAGCACGAGAAATGCTCGCAGTGCCGGTAAACGCGTGAAAGAGCGTTCGTTTTTAGCAAACAGTTCTTGACAAGGCAACACACTCCGCTCGGTCGACAGCCTCTGTGTTTTCACGGTGAGGGGAATCACGTGATAGGGCACGTGTCCTAGGAAGCTCCGCCTGCTCCAGGAAGCGGATTGATGCCGGCAAGAGCACGAGAAATGCTCGCAGTGCCGGTAAACGCGTGAAAAAGTGTTCGCTTTTAGCAAACAGTTCTTGACAAGGCAGCACACCTTGGGCAACATATCCAATATTGTGGATATTTGATGGGTGTGCACCCAAGACTCTACGCCCTGGCCACAACCACTCCTGCATAACACACATATGCTACCAAACATTTTGACTGTGGTATGTGGGCTGCTTATAGGGGATATTGATTAGAATCAATGCTCTACTAACAACCCAAAACCAACATCATACTAAAGTAAAATAGCTAGTAGTACATTTATTATGTACACAGACAGCAACGAAGACCGCGGACATGGCGAACACATCAGGGACACCTGCCACCTAATCAAATACAGTATTTGACCCATCTCTTACTCCCCAACCCTCCCCAAGCACTCCTGCACACCAACACACTCCCCAAAATTGCATTCTGGCTCTGTTCGCTGCCACGCTGCGATCCAAGATGGCGGACATCAAAACAATTTGACGCACCTCATGCTTCACTCCAGCCAATCGGTGGACATTTTGTGTGTACGCAGACATGACACAAGTCGATTAGCCAATTGGTGTCCTGTCTGCGGAGCGAACAGGTAAGTGTGTCCACGGAGCAGACATAGATATCACAATTTTTTTTGCCTTACGTTTTGGTCATTTAAAAAAAAAACTACTGCTGGACGGATTTACACCAAATTAACAAAAGCATGCCTTTGGGACTAAGCCACCGCTCCTGCTGCAAATTTGGTGGAAATCCGTCCAGCGGTTTGAGCTCTAGGCATGCGCAAAATTTGTTCCCATTATGTCTATAGGAAAAAAAGAAATTTTGGGACCCCCCTATAACTTTGCCCCCCCCAGGACCAAACCACACCAAAACAAATTCAAAGTGGGCCATATACTTTTTTTGCAAAGTTTTGTAAGGATTCGTCAAGGGGGAGCGAAGTTATAAGCCGCCCAATAAGTGCTCTTCCTATGCGATTAGCAACTTAACCATAACTACACAGCCACTACCGCGGGCTGTGTAGTATGCTTTCAATATATAGTGGTTGGATAATTGTGTTGTGTGCTTGTGTGAGACAGACTACCCCATCCCCTCCTCTTAAGAGTCAAGCCAGACACCTCTGGCATGATTCCAATGGAAGAGTTTGAACAAACATGGATGCTGCCATGTGCACAAACTACAGGTTTGGATTTATTGAACACCTTACAAGAGGGCTTCTGAAAAACCTAACATCTTCCTTCAAAATATTTTTCTAGAGATCAGCTATTTGATTAAGAAATAGATATGCATGTTGTATTATTTCCCATTGAAAATAATGCCCATTGAAAATTATTAGCTGTCTCAATACGTATACAAGGTTGATCAGTAAATTGTCAAGCAGTGTCTTGCTTCAGGGTCTAAGAGCTCCTCCCAAACAGCTAAACTCGTATATTCAAGACCAAAAAGTCTGCATCCTCCAGGTTGGCCTTTTGTTACCCGACCTGTCCAGGTTCTATACCCCTTCCACGGAATGGCGCCCAACTCCTGAACCCCCATACAGCCAGCCCAATTACATGCTGCGCTTTGGCACACTCTTCTGGCTAACCTTCTGGTCCATGGCCCTACAAAACCTATATGCAGACTTATCTTTGCAGCCTTTCCTACACCAGCCTCTGGGGGTATGGCGTATGGACTCCAAATGCATTTCTTTCTTTTCAATTCCTCTGCAGGTGACATACTCAGACACAGGTTTTGCATTTCGTACGAGTTCTATGCTTTCTCTATGACTTTAACTTCTATCAACTCTGAATTTTTAAAACATACCAATGTATCTGAAATGATTCAAAACCATATGCACTGTGCATGTTCCAACGGTTGATCTGACTAAATGGTATTCTACACTTTATCATTTAAGGTAACCTGTTTGTAGCCTTAATCTGTGAATGAATATCTGATGAAATGACTACTGCTCTGATGAGTAGATAGGGGAGTCGTGGTTTCTAAACTATCACTCTGCCCCACACTACTGCAAATCCAGCAGTGATATCACTCATAAAGATCAAACAGGCACATCATGAATAGTGCACATCCTTTGGCTCTGTATGGTATGGTAGCATTGGCCGAGGGTCGGATACACTTTTAATCCAGCTAAGAGGCATCCAAAACAATAAGGAGCTCATGTTCTATTCAAACATAAATTGCCCAGAGGGGACAGCTTACGTTTGCACTTATGTGCAAACAGGTCACCTCTGGACAAGTATCTGTTACACTGGGTTGTCTCTTTAAGAGACATGGACTGTGTCACGTGGTGTGAACACGTGACGCGTGACGCTGGGGGGAGGGAGTGCCTACGGGCAGTTAGAAGTTGTATGTTAAATAAAGAAGACGTGTTCCAGAACCCTCGGTGTGCCTGTCCTTATTACGCGGGCCCCTCCGGGCCTAACAACTGGCGACGTGGTGTCTCCCAGGGCTGCCGAGTCCTCCTCCTCCTCCTCCTCGCCTACGGCGCCGCTCCAGCTCCGCAGAGCACGTCGGGCACTGTTGGCCCGCGAGCGCTCGCCTCCGCCTCCACACCAGCTGCCGCATGCCGATCCCGGCCCGCCAGCAACATGCTCCTCCGCGGCTCCCGCGACACGCAGATCCCGGCCTGCCAGCAACACGCTCCTCCGCGGCTCCCGCGAGACGCAGGAAGGACGCGTGTATAATCCCGAGGATCCCGAGGATTCCTCCTCCTACGAGAAAAAAATAAATAAACAAACCGGAGCTAACGAAATATCCACGTGTGCTCCAGCGGCAAGCCTGATCCCAGGCCCAGCTCCACGTGTGCTCCAACGGCAAGCCTGATCCCAGGCCCAATTCAGCAGCAGGCCTAGACCCAGACACCCCCAGCACGCCTGACCTGGGCCCGGCCACTGACAGCAAGACACCGACTTCGGGGGGTACGACCATCTGCCTGCCACACCATCCAGGCTCTGGAGACCGCCAGCAGGACCCCGGTGAAAGGTGGGTGACACCCTGCGCTGCCTGCCAGCCCACACCACCCGCCACCAAGGCAACGGTCCCCCAGAGACAGACGCACGCAGGTGAACTGCATTGCTCACCGTCACAATGAGCGCACCCCAAGATCAGCAGGCCCCGGCCCCCCCTGCCCCAGAGGGGAACACAGCAACCATGGCATGGCGCATGCCCCCCCTTCTCCACGATGCCGCAGGCAGACAAAGGCCCAAGGTGGGTCGAGTGGTTGGAAGATTTCAACACCTTCATTGACGCCGCGGGTGAAGAGAAATCCCCAAGACTACGCAGCGTGTTTCTGAACCTCGCGGGGAACGACATTAAAATACTATTGAAAACCATTCCGTCGGCAGAACAAGCGGACTTCCCAGCCCTTATCGCAGCCCTGAACAGACGGCTGGTGATTGAACCCAACAGGGACTACGAAAGATACATTTTCAATCAGTGCACACAGAGGGCAGATGAAACGGTCGACGAGTTCATCACCCGCTTTCGAATAAAAGGCGCGAACTGCCAGTTCCACGCATTCTCCCTAGATGAAGCCATTAGGTTGAGAGTGATTGAAGGGTGTGTATCCCAAACACTAAAGAAGCAACTGTTAAAAAAACCCGTCACGATTGATGAGGTCAGCCAGATGGCAAGGATTCTGGAGAGAGTCGAAAAACAAGTGACGCCGATAACTGGCACCGCCTCCTCCAAGCATGATAAGAACGAGATGATCGCAGCAATGCAGGCCAATAAAGCCAGGACAACAGAGAGAGGACCCAACCTCAACTACTCGACGATTCCGAGAACACAACGCCAGTGTTACCGCTGTGGAATGCCGTATCCCCATGCAGGGACATGCCCCGCATTGTCCCAGAAATGCGGCAACTGCGGAAGAGAGGGACATTTACAATCGGTCTGCAGAGAGGGCAAACCATTCCCGACCCAAAGACCACCAGTCGCCCCGCAGTTCAATATACCCTACAGGAATCCACAAGGCCAAAGCTACCCATTGCGCCCCTTTCAACAAAACCCGAGAAGGTACGTCAGAGTAGTTGAAGACGTCTACCCTTCGGAAGAACCCCAAGGCGATGGAGAATATGAACAAATATCACGCATTAGAGATGAGTACGACGGGCCCCCAGAGTCCATCTCTCACTACGAGGCAGACCAGCAGCACCTCGAAGAGGAAGGTTATCAATATAATCACTATCGGCAAGATGAGTACGTCAACCTCATCATGGAAGAAGGACAAGCACGTGAAGCACCCAAGATACCAATGGAAATAGGAGGCCACCAATTCTGTTTCCTGGTTGACTCAGGAGCTACGGTCAACATAATGGGCGAAAAGGAGTTCCACCAAATTCCCAAGAAACCGGCCTTAGTGCCGTCTGAGTCCAAAATATATCAATGGGGCGCCGACACTCCACTACAATCAATTGGCTTCTTCGCCCGCCACCTCATCCACGGCAACCGTGCCATAACGACAAGCATACACGGCATTCGCAGTCCAACGAAAGGAAGGTGCCTCCTCAGCTACAGGACGGCCTCCTCCCTGGGACTCATAGACATACACGTCCGAGATGGTGACAAGATCTATTTATCAGAACCAACCCAAGTAGCGAAAGAGAGCGTGTCAAACATCCAAGCGGAACCCAGGGAGATGGACTTGATATCAAAAGACGCCATCGTGGAAGAATAACCCCTCATCTACAAGGGCCTAGGAAAATTGAAAGGACCCTCAGTCAAACTACATATTGACCCCACAGTTCGCCAGGTCCCCCAGCACCCGAGGAGAGTTGGGTTCCACCTCCAAGCTGCAGTGTCAGCTGAACTCAGACAACTCCTAGAAAATGACATAATTGAACCTGCGGTGGGTCCGACCCCGTGGGTCTCCCCACTAGTCATCGTGCCAAAAGAGGGGGGACAGCTCAGACTCTGCGTCGACATGCGCATCGCCAACAACGCGATTCAGCGTGAGCGACACCCTGGCCCCGAATCGAGGACATGATCGTCCAAATAAACAAGTCCACCCTCTTCTCAAAATTGGACCTTAATCAGGGTTACCACCAGTTGGTACTTCATCCAGAATCCAGAGGCATAACCACATTCGCCACGCATGATGGCCTATTCCGTTATAAGCACCTCAACTTTGGCATTTCGTCAGCCGCAGAGATTTTTCATGAAACCATCAGACAAATCATTCGCCCAGTCAGAGGGGCACTCAACTACAGCGACGACCTCCTAGTATTCGGGAAGTCGAAAGAGGAACACGATGTAGCTCTCCGCGCCACCTGCAAAGCCATTCAAGACGCTGGGCTCACCCTCAATGTCGACAAGTGTCGATTCAGCAAGACTAAGCTGAAGTTCTTTGGCCACATATTCTCCGCGGATGGAATGACACCAGATCCCGACAAAGTGGCGACAATCTTCAGCCTACAAGAACCAAGGCAAATAGCGGACGTGCGATCGTTTCTGGGGATGGCAGGATACTGCGCGAGATACATACCACATTATGCAACAATCACGGAACCGCTCAGGAAACTCCTTCAAAAAGACATGCTTTTCGCCTGGACGGCAGAATGCCAAGACTCGTTCGACTCAATCAAGCAATACCTAGCGGAAGCCAGAAAACTTGCCTACTTTGACCCCAGCTGGCACACTGAAATCGTGGTCGACGCAAGTCCAGTCGGGCTTGGTGCCATCCTCGCCCAAACAAATGGAACAGAACCCACCCGAGACATGTGGTGGCCTATGCCAGCAGAGCTCTCTCGAAACCTGAGTCCGCGTACTCGCAGGCGGAAAAAGAAAGCCTAGCAGCAGTCTGGGCATGCGAGCACTTCCACAACTTTGTCATAGGAAAAAAATGTACCCTAATAACGGACCATCAAGCCCTGCTCTCACTGTTCGGCAACCCACGAACCAAGATGCCGCCACGAATTGAACGGTGGGGCATCCGCCTGCAAGAATATGACTACCAGATAATACATCGTCCGGGGGGGAACACAACCCAGCGGACTACCTGTCGAGACACCCCACAGGAGAAGCCACGCAGCGAAAGGGAGACGTAGAATACATCAGTTACGTCACCACGAACGCACTCCCTCCGGCAATATCACTGGAGACGGTCGCAGAGGCGTCAGCTGCAGATCCGTCCATAGCACTGGCGATCAACCTCACAGAACACAACAGATGGAAGTCATACAGGAAGTTTCTGACGGAACATCCAGACGCAAATCAAGATGAACTGGAAAGGTTGGCAAAAGTTCATACGGAGCTAGCCGTCAATGACAAGTCCATACTCCTCCGAGGGTGCAGAATAATAATCCCAGCAGCCCTGTGGTCGGACATTATAAAGACGGCCCATGAAGGCCATCGCGGGGCGGACAACACCAAACGGCAACTTCGGTGCCACGTATGGTTCCCATTCCTTGATGCGCTAGTAGACCGTTGGGTACGAAACTGCATGGCATGTCAATGCACAGCCAGGGCCGAAGCCCCCGCACCGCTACAGTCCCTTCAGATCCCTGATCACCCGTGGGAAAGAGTGGCAATAGATTTTTACAGGCCCCTCGAGTCCGGGGAGTACCTACTCTTGTTCATTGACGAGCACTCTCGCTTCCCAATCGTGAAGAAGTCGCCATCAACAGCCTTCGCCCACATAGCAGCTGTATTTGACGAGGTTGTGAGTGAGTGGGGCATACCAGAAGTCATCAAGTCGGATAACGGCCCGCCGTTTTGTGGCCACGACTTCGCAACCTTCGCCAAGCATCTGGGATTCAGACACCAGAAAATAACACCAAGATGGCCACAAGCCAACGGGATGGCCGAGAGATTCATGTCATCTATCAAGAAGACCCTACAAAGAGCCAGACTAGAAAATGTTGACTCTCACCAGGCCCTGTGCAGGATGCTTCGGGACTATCGAAACACGCCACATGAGGCCACAAACAGGACACCGGCTGAGATGATGGTAAAATACCATGTTCGCACTCGTATCATAAGACACCCCAACAACAAACCGGAAGCAGATCCGGAAGTCCTAGCGAGAGATGCGGAACGGAAGGAACGGGCCCGCATCCAAACAGATGAGAAAAGAGGTGCTCGCCTGAAAGAGATCCAGGTTGGAGACGAAGTACTGGTCCAACAGACGATGGTCAAAAAGACTGACCCAAGGTTCTCCCCCCAGCCGCTTCTCGTGACGGCCACAAAAGGAACCATGGTGACAGCTGAAAATGAAGAGCGGGAAATAACCCGGAATTGCTCGCAGTTCAAGCTCACCACCGTTCAGGGCCAGCAGGAACGAGATCCCCCGGATCCGGAACCGATGCCTATGGACCCGAGAGACTCACTGTGGTCGCCACCGAGATTTTTACCTCGCCCAGGAATGAAGAGAGCGCAAGAGCCAGAAGATGATCCGGGAGAAGCCGCCAACGGTCGACCCCATCGGGTCGTGAAGAAACCGTCGCGCCTAGTTGAAGAATGTTGATGTTGATGTCGCAAGGACATTTGTCCCGGGGTGATGTTACACTGGGTTGTCTCTTTAAGAGACATGGACTGTGACACGTGATGCGAACACGTGACGCGTGACGCTGGGGGGAGGGAGTGCCTACGGGCAGTTAGAAGTTGTATCTTAAATAAAGAAGACGTGTTCCAGAACCCTCGGTGTGCCTGTCCTTATTACGCGGGCCCCTCCGGGCCTAACAGTATCGTCATTTTTACTTCAAGGGCAAATGGACAGATTAAAGAGGCAGCGGAAGCCTCTTTACACTTCTCCATTAGCACTCTGCATTGCAAATAGAGTAAACTTGCCTGCCATGGAGACATGGCAGGCGTTGCCTGCCATGATTTGTCATGGAAACTGTATTTTCTATTGGAAATCATTGGTTTTAAAGCAGCATGAAAATCAAGGAAAATCCCCTGGAGCATGAAAAGAGGCGATAAGACAGGTGTAGCTGTCTTATGCCTTGTGGTGTGTTATCCCTCCTGGGTGCATGGTCTCTCCCAGAGCTCGTGTCAAGATCACATGTTGTGGCCATGTGACTAGGTAGTAATAAAGGAGACGGGTCGTTTCCGGCTCGTCATTCGGTGCAAACTGCTGTTTGTTTTTGGCTGCAGCACTATGCCGGAACTGCATAGTAGGCAGAGGGACTGCAGCTGCAGGGCCCTACACCCCGACAATGCCTGATGCCTACACCCCGTGTCAGCAGAGCCCCTGCTGGGCCACTCTGCATCCCCATGTTCGTAGAGTCCCTGCTGTACCACTCTGTTGCTGTGTTTGGTATTAGCCTGGGTGCCCCAGGCCATGGGGGAGCCTGTGTGCTCACAGGCTTACAGGGTGCCCCCTGTCCATGGATGTCCCCTGGGTGCTCCCAGCATGTCGGCTGGGTGCCCCCAGCCTTGGTCTGCCTGGGCCTGCTTGACCGCAGGCCAGGACATAACATGCCTGTCTTTAGCCCCTACATTTATTCTCAGGGGCATTGAAAATTAGCTCTTAAGAGCAAAATTAGCAATGCCCCTGAGAATAAAATTAACAAAATATCCTACCAAGGTTCTTAAAATGTTTGTGAGACTTGAATTATAGGAAAACAACAGATACACTATTAAAAACACGATCAACCTACTCGTGTAAATAAATACACAGACAACATAGACATTTAAATTAAGGGGCATTCTGTGTAGTTAATAACAGGCATGCAGGCAAAACATGTGTGTGCACAGATCAAGAAAAGGTTTTTCGAGGTAAAGAGTGGTGTTTCAAATGTCACTAACAACTACCGAACATGGGCAACGAACCACCGGAGACACCTTGAAGCCGTTTTTCAGGAGCTTGACAGCTTTGGACTCAGTTTCTGAGCAGTTTCCAGTGGGTTGAGTCAGGATCAAGTTGCTCGCGGTTGTTTGATGGCATGGAGCAACATTGGCAACTCAACATTTGGCAACGGTTTGAGGCTGAAAGAAGCTTCAGACAAGCAACAATGTGCAGATTCATGTGGTTTGAAAGTTTGACAGTGCTTGATTGCAGAAGTGTGGCAATTCACCTTCAGCAACAATTCAAATTCCAAAACAATTCGGCTTGATAGGTTCATCTAGTGCAATGTAGTTCTCCATTGGTAATCAGTTTGAAGCCTAAAGAAGCCAAGAAAACAGGCAACCATGTCACAACTTGAAGATGCTCAAAATAATTCAAAAGTGAAGAATGTCAAAAGCACATCCCAGGGGTCCTTGCAGTTGCATCAGGGGTCTTGAGGTGCTTGAACTTGTTTGCAGTGGTTTGAGGATACAGAGACAGTCAGAAGCGGCTTTGGTTGCTCATGGGGTGCTGTGAAGCCCCACCCAGGGTCTCTTGTCAACGGGTCAGTCCTTCTACCCTTCTCAGCCAGTTGGGATGCCAGGAACAATTGCAGGTTTATGATTTCAGCAGGCAGACTGCTGGATACGAGTGTCCTCAAAGCAGGTAGTCTTTCCAAGCAACAGGCTGATGAAGCAGCTAGGGTGAAAGTCTGCACCTACCTTGGAGATCATTACTTTCTTTCTAATCTTTTATAGAGAGGATTCTTCAGGATGTTTCTTCAAGATAAATCGAACAATGAGTCAATTCAGTGGGCTCTAACCAATTTTAAATTAATTTAGCAGATATATCCATTACAAGACATCTGTAAGGGGCAAACCCTGCTGATTTAAAAAGGGGGTTGCCTTCCTATGTCAGCTCCCAGAGTGCCTTGTCTGCAGGAGGGTAAAAGGGATCGCTGGGAGGATTTGTGCCCTAGGCATTTTCAAGATGGCAGGACCCTGCTCCTGAGCTCAGATCCTCTCCTATGCTACACTCTACATCCCCCTCCTTTCTGCCTAATATCAAAAAGACTTCAATGATTGTCACTGTGCTGTGACTTCCCCAATGCTTTTTCAGAGCTCATTGTGTAACACTGGTTCCCACCCTACCCCCTGAGGATATGCCATGTTCCTCTTGCAAGATGTCATGTCTCCCCAGCAGAGAACAAACAGCCTTTTAGAGTTGGGCCCATCTTTTGTATTTGCTGAAACCCACAGCCAGACAGCAATACACAAACTCTCTGATACTTGCGGGAGTCACAGGAAACCTGACTGTTGCTAATAAAACAAAATCAGATGGGTTTAAGGTTTTATTACTGTGTCTTCTCATAGGTCACTGTATCAAACTAGATTTAGTTTTCTGTTAATATTTTAGCACAATGCCACAATGGGGACATAGGAATTCATATTTTATATATAATATGAGTCAAAGGTCCTCACGTTTAAGACAACCCATGGCTTTTGCAATACATTCAATTCCAGCAGGCTGTATTCAGGAATGCACATTTTAGTCAATAGCTCCCGTGTTGCCAAATTCCAATGAAGTTGCTGGTGTGTGAGTAGACAGAGCCCAACAAAAGTATACATTTTTGCACTTTGTTTTTTGCATGGAACATTGACAAGTGAGGCCTTGTTAGGAGAGTTTGCTTTCTTTGAGAGGAAACCAGCATCATTTTGCAGAGCACAAGTTGAAGAAATCCCACGGCATTACATCCTTGCATATGGCATTCTGTCATATGCCCTCCAGCCAAGATTTGGTGAGCAAAATCATACTACGAGTCTGGTTTATCATCAAGGAAAAAGTACCTATAAAGGCCAGCTGAATTGGCGTGTTGGTACTCAGGCTTATTCTGAATGTCCATATGTATTTCCTTTAGAGATATGGCCCAAAGCAAAAGCTTTAACTTTTCCCCTTGCAAATCCGTTATCCAACTCAGATGCCTATGGATAGTAAAGTGAGGCCCACACATATATGCTTCAGCTTTCTTACAGCAACATGGTTTCTTTCTTAATTGTGGGCCAGTGTCTTTGTCTTTTTCCTAACTTCCTTATAACGTAGGTGACAAGTCGTTCTACCACTTCTTGTTTTAGCTGCCCCAAAACTGGTCCAGTTTCAAATTCATGCTGTCTGTCTGATCGATACATTATTTTTCATGGTCTCAAATGTTTAGAACTGGGGCCCTGCAAAAGCTATCTTTTAGTTTGTGAAAAGCTGCTTGGCAGACCGAATTCCTGGTTAATTTCTTTTTGGATGTGACATGATTTAAGGGAAGTGCAATTATCCCATAGCCCGGCATGAACATCCAGGAATACCCGGTAAGTCCAAGAAATGTCCTCATCTGGTTTTGAGTATTAGGAACGTTCCAATCTGTAAATCGTGCAGTTTTGCCGGTAGAAGGTATTTCTTATACCCAACCACTTGGTTTTCTAGGTAAATCACAGTACCCTATGCTGTCTGGAATTGGAGGCTTGATTGTAAAGCCAGCACTCTGTCTTGCACAAACCACTTGTATCTGATGGGACAGATTGTTTACCTTCATTTACCCAGGTGTGGCTGAATTTTTTCCTTTTGGGTGAACAATGTTGATGGCAGTGCGCAATGTATAAGTATACTCATATACTCTAGGTATGGAGTGAGCATCTCATACAGTAGATCACTGTATAGTCCACACCAGTGGCGCAACACAACATTTGGGGGCCCCCCTGCGAGCCATACTGAGGGGGCTCCCCTCAACTCGGCAACAAATCACGGTTCACGCCACACTCTGGGCTAGCCTAGATTACCACGCTTGCGCAATATGCACAAATGTGCTGCTGCAGGGGTACGTCGCACACTGCAATAGGAGAGCGATATAAATATGTGTTTTAATGCATTATACAGCACACTTTATGAGAAAAATTAGCTAAAAGACCAGAGCATTTGCAATTGTTTTGTAGGGTAACACCAATCCAAAAATTCAATACATGCAAGTCACGAACAGTGCACAGGAACATTGATGCTTTAATATAATGCTTTGCTATTAAAAATACCATGACACAATAAAAACATGTCCAACTGGCTGCACAATGTAGACCAGTCTAGACACGTGTTAACATATTACAGTAAAGCATGCCAGGCCATATTTAGACATACCTATACTCATTGCCCCAAAATGCCAGTAGAACCAATAACGCATGGTCATGGTTATTTTATCACAGATGCCCAGAAAAATATACAATGCTGCAGTAAGAAACGGCTAGACTGGCAGCACCCAGATGCCAGCCTGGTCAGGTAATCAGGTAGTTACACTTAGCAAGACTGCTTTATCAGAGATGCCCATGCCAAACTAAGAAATTACTAGACTGGCTGCCCCAAAATGCCTCTCTAGCCACTAAAAGCACATATCATTCCTGCATGGCCTGGACATGGATGACCATTAGGATTATTGCACAATCACTGTCCCACTCCACCCACAACACATTCCATCTTCCTCCTACCCCTTGCCCCAGCACCCAAAATCAGCTTCTCGGCTCTGATTTACCTCCACATCCTTTTCCCTTGTCCCAGTGCTTATGTATGAGGCGCCTTGCCTCATAGGTAAGTACTGAGATGAGGAAGGGTGGGACTAGGAGTAATGAAGATTAAATGTAACTAAGCCAGGCATTACCTCCATGTCCCTCTACCTCTTCCCGGTACTTGTGTATGAGTCAAAGTGCCTTATACACAAGTATTGGGAGGAGGAATAATAGTGCTTTCACTAATGAAGATTACCAATAAGTAACCAAGGGATTAACCACAAGTAGTGGCACAGAAGCATTGAACTGACTGGGCTTCATCCCTCCCCACAAACCCCTACCCCCTTAACATTTTGGGCTATGTTGCCTCGACCTGGATGACCTAAAGAGCCGCTGCCCAATAGAAAAGGACACAGATGTTAAACGGCACCTGGGTTTCACTGTTAACAAAGGCCCAGCAATTACTAATGTAAAGCATTCAAATGCATAATTATTTAGGCTATTGAAATCTTGATGTGGGTTTACTATTTGCATGCCAGGGAAGTGATTGGAAGGTTAGAGAGGGGACAGGAGACTGCTTATTATAACAGCAGTCCATACGTGGGTGCTTACAGGAGAGAGTTAACTTCTTGTATCATTGAAGCTGCAATAGAATAGTCTCATTAGAATGCATAAAGAAGTTAGATGCCATACACAAATAAGTTTGCCCCTTCCCCACCAAATGTGAAGTTAGCACCTCTCCCAATATTTGAAGCGCTAGCACCTCCCTCCAAAATTTAGGTTTTGTTGCACACCTGAACACAAGCACAAACACCATTCTCCATACAAACACATGCATACCCAGCTAGCCATACATTTAAGTGTGCATGCTTTCACCATACAGGCAACCTAGGCATCCACCCATACATTTAAATGTGCACACATTCACCATAGAGACACACACATGTAGGCAGCCACCCAAACATTTTAGTGTACACCCTTTCACCATACATTCACTCATGACTCTTTTGAAGTCATATAGCTCCCCGAATCCTTTGACATATAGGCATGCAACCTAGAGGCTTCCATGTCATGGGATGGGACAGCCCTCAGACTTCAAAAAGAAATAGTTTCTTTTTGTAGTCACTCAGCCTTCATAAATTAATTATTTCTGTTACACTGCAATAATAAAATTCTTCCACCCAAAGTATGTGGAGGTTGAAACTGATGTCGAAGAATGCTAATCCAATCATTGCCATTCCACATGCTAATACTAATGTGAGCAGGTTACCTTCCATTTCCTTGGGCACCCAAGCACGTTTTGCAAAGAACACTTCATGTTAAGCAAAAATAATTAAAACTCAAAGACAGATAAGCACTGCCTGAATCAATTGCATCTAATGTGTATGTTATACATTTTAGGAAGGAGTCACTCTGTTAAATTAGTATTTGAAATGTTGATGAAATGTTGAGTCTAATAATTTTCAATTACGAAAATACAAAATTGTACAATGGTGCAAATGAAAAACCTTTTGCATAGCCTTTACAATGCTTTCACAGTTATGATTCAGTTTGTGTACTTTTGTATTTCAATGTGACACTATAAGATATATTTTCAGACACCAGCCATAAAACAAGGTTCAAGTCTTGTACAGTTTTATGAAATTTGACTGATAACAATCAATGCAGAGGTTTATGGCAAGTCATCCAGAATGCATTCCAGAAAACCTTCATTGTTATCCACCCAATGCTTTTGGACTCACCCCTCAGAAGCTGCTAGACACCATTTACACAAACATCAACACAATCCACAGTATGGTGGCACCTGCAGTAAATTATGCATCTATAAAAAAAAATACATTTTGAAGATTTATTGTAGAGGAAAACATATCCTGGTCTAGCACCCCCTATAGTGAAAATCCCAATTCAAACTTCTGGGACAAGAAGAAGGCTTTTTTCATCTGCATATTATGTTTTATTTAAAATAACAAATCAATATAATTAAAGGATTTCCCCTTACCTGGGATACTGAGGATGTCACCTATATTTCCAAACAATCACAGGCTTCTTATCTTGTGAAGAAAAACATCATCATCAAGGGTTGGCATCCGAGACACGCATCGGATTGACAAATCATAACTCTAACTTCCCTGTCCCTGAACTCACAAGCGTTCTGCAATGAACTTTCCATCCACTTTGATAATGTTGCACTTGAAAAACACCTTACCATCACCACTTAAGTAGCTTGGATCCCGTCATCGACATCCGAAACCCTTCCGAAGCCGAACTCTGGCTCACCCTCCTGACCTACTTTCTCTTCTTCCACTGCTTTTGGTAGGCCAATTTCTCCAACATACTAGCACTCATCCGACCCACGGGCTTGCCTGGAGATCCCTGCCCACCACCCCTTCTTAAAAATATCCTTACCTCCACCTGCGCTGGTAGATTAGGGCACTCCATCTTAAATAATTCACTCTCATCAGGCACCTTCCCAGAGAACTTCTCATGTAAAACTGCTTCTCAAAAAAGCCAGCCTCTACCCATGCTCTCCATCCATGCTCTCCATCAAGCTAGCACCCAATCTCCAATACCCGATTCATTTCTAAACTAATTGACCACATGGAATATAAACAACTTGGCCTTTTCACAGAAGCCAACAAGACCTAAAAAGAATTGCTGATTCAGAGGGGTGTGCGGCACTCCTGGATCTATCCGTGCCCTTTGATACCATTGACCACACAGGACTCAGGAACAGACTCCTTGCCCAGTCACAAAAGGGGTGCGACAGGGAACCTCTTCTCACCCCTCCTCTTCAACCTCTACCTAAGCCCACTCCAAGCTCTCATCTGCTCACTCAACCTTACCTGCTACAACTACGCAGACAACACCCACATCATTTTAAAAATACCCAAGATTCCAGCCTCCCCATCTCCCGACCTCACCTCTCTGACATTGAGCATTGGATGCCTAACAACTAGCTAATCCTCAACCCGGGAAAATTAGAAATCCTAATATACATCAAAACTGCTCTGATGCCCCAACCTTTATCATGGCCAGTTACCCTTGGAGCTCCACCTGGGGCGTCAACCTCTGTTAAAAATCTTGAATTCACCATGGACGCAGTCCTATTTCTCTCCAAACACATCAATTCTGTATCCAGAACCTACACTTCCCCTTATGCATACTAAAACAAATCTTTCCCTACCTAACTTACCCTAAAAGAGTCTCCATAATACTGCCCATCTTAAACTCCTGCCTAGACTATGCCAACTCCCTCTATCTCGGTGTCCCGGCACGCCGGCTCAGGAAACTTCAACAAAACCAAAATGCAGCAGCCAGAATGCTCCTTGCCCTCTCACCCAGAGTACATATCACCCCTACACTCAGAATTTTGCACTGGCTGCAAGTTAGCCTAAGAGAACATTTTAAATCCATGTGCATCACACACTGAGCCCTCCATTATACAGGTCCTGAGTTCCTTCCGAACAAGATCATCCACTACCAGCTCCCAGAAACCTCTGATTGGGCTCAGCACTCCTCGTAGCTATTCCCCCCTGCCAATCCACCAGAGTTGGCAGCTCTGCCATCTCTAGCCTAGCTCCCACCATCTGAAACTCTCTTCCTCTGCACGTCTGCCACACCGAAAACTTCCTTGCCTTCAAAAAAGTCCTTAAAACCTGGCTATTTGCTGCATTGTGCTGAAACCCCTCACAAATCTTCCTATTCCAATTCTGAATTTTGAAAAACACTCTGGCTGCATTTGCGTTGACCCTGACCTCTCAGCACCTAGTGGCACCGGCTGCTTTTGTGGTGGCCCGGACCACACACATCAGCTCACAGCAATCATGACCCTGGTTTACCTCAAGCACCAGTAACTGAATCACAGCTCTTCATCTATGAAATATCACATGATTGATGAATCACTGCACCTGGCATGTATGGGAAACTAAACAATCTGCACTCACAGTAGATTGTGATAGAATCACCACCATCTCAATTGGACAGATTGGGATGCACTACAAGGGGAATTGTCAGGGGAAGACATGTGCCATGGCCATTTCCCGCACCAGAAGGCCAGGTGAGGGTCCCGCCTGAAATACTCCAGGAGAGAAAACAAGAACAGGCCCTGGAATCACTCTGAATGGAAGTCGGGATGGGCAGGTATGGCGGATGTATGAACTACAGGATGGGCTGCCCATGGTAAAAGTAACAATTGAAAACTTGACTCTGCATTGTATGCTGCTGCCACCCTGCAACATGGGGTTGGGTAGCATGTTTGTACCACCTATTTTGACTTTGCATTATTTGCTGCTGCCGCCCTGCAACATGGGGTTGGACACCATGTTTGTGCCACCTAATTTGACTCTGCATTGTATGCTTCTGCCGCCCTGCAACATGGGGTTGGGCAGCATGTTTGTGCCACCTAACTTGACTCTGCATTGTATGCTGCTGCTGCTCTGCAACATGGGGTTGGGCAGCATGTTTGTACTACCTAACTTGACTCTGCATTGTAAGCTGCTGCCGTAGTGCAACATGGGTTTGGGCAGCATGTTTGCACCACCTATTTTGACTTTGCATTGTATTCTGCCGCCACCCTGCAACATGGTGTTGGGCAACATGTATTTATGCATGTTTTACAAGCACTTATGTAACCAAGTAAGCTTTCTGTAAAAGTGCTGCAATGCCTGAGGACTGTTGTGTGCTTTATAAATGTAAATAAATAAATACATGTATTTTTAAAAAAAAAGGTTAAGTAAGCTGTTGATAGCTGGGTAGACTGTCCACGTTATACGACAGAAGAACCATGAAGTACAACCTGTGCCTCTCTAGTTTCAAATAGTTAGACTGTCGCTATCCACTTTATCACAGCCACAACAATCGGCAGAACAAGCCACCTGTTTGAGTGGGTGCACAAACAACAAATCACGTCCTAATTCCACCAGGTACGTATAACGCACCACTCTGGTGGACATTGGCCACAGGCTTGGCTACCCAAACACATCAGAATACAGCAAGGACTATGACAAAATACAGTTGTGTTGTTCACATAAATCTCTG